>NC_142942.1:4080828-4128328 GCF_046866305.1 Octopus bimaculoides | reverse complement strand
GTCTGTTGTTGTTTTTTCGTACATTCTCCCATATATATATATATATATATATATATATATATATATATATATATATATATATATATATATATATATATATATATATATATATATATATATATATATATATATATATATATATATATATATATATATATATATATATCTTTTACATTCATCCATATATGCATATATGTGTAATACATACATACATACATACATACATACATACACACACACACACACACACACACACACACACACACACACACACACACATATATATATATATATATATATATATATATATAAGTACATACATATACATACATGCATACACGCACATATGCATGTATGTATGTCTGAAGGGAAAGGGAGATGGGTAGAAAGAGAAATATGGCGACATACGCAATAACAATAAATACATAAAAATATTGCTATAATGGTCCTGATGAGACAGTAGCTAATATGATCAGAATTATAACTGTCAATATATAGTAGTCTTTATTTGAATTGTAATATATTTTGATAGTAATGACAAATTTGTCCATATACAATATAAAAACCAATGCATTAATTCTAAAAATTCGTTAATTACTTAACAATTATAAAGATAAATACAGTTTCGTATAATTCTTGCTATTAACTATAACTCACGTTCGTAATAATCAGTAAAGCGATGACAACCTGGATACCATTTCGCTGAAACTCAGAAAACCTCATCTAAATCTACCAATGAGTGTCACGATAAACATCCATTTATTAGATCAGTTTTCTGTCTAGCAATTGTATATTATCGTTTTGTCACGAGGCAAAACGATAAAATTTGCACGTTAGCGTTCATGACCGTATTCAGGGCCACTGATACAGATGGGAGGGAAGGATGAAGATATACTCAAACGATCTGGCCCGCACACTTGCAACAAACTGGACTCTCTGAAAAGCATGCAAGAACTGGGTACCAGTGTTAATTCTTGAGTTATATGAAGTCTAACACCCAACTGAAACACGGTGGGATTTGAATTCAGAATGCACAGAGCCAAAACAGTTGCCGCAAGTCATGGTTTCTCATTCTAGATATATCTCGCTAGTTTAAGACGGCGAGCTGGTAAAGTCGTTACCGCGCCGGGTAAAATGCTTAGCGGCATTTCGTCTGTCTTTAAGTTTTGAATTTAAATTCCGTCGAGATCGACTTTGCTTTTCATACTTTTGGGGGACAATAAAATAAGTACCAGTTAAGTACTGAGGTTGATATAAAAGACTTTCTCTCTTTCCCAAAATTTGAAAGCAATATAACCCGTTATTTCAGCGCTCTGGACCAGTGGTTCCCACTGGGGTCCATATGAAGCTTGGGAGTTTACATAATATTTTGTTGTTATAGATTGGTTATACTTCTACAAATTACAAAATATTTTAACAAATATTTTTATACAATTCCTCATAATGTTTAATTATAAAAATACAACAGATTTTTCTAAAGCATCGAATGGCTATGAGGACCCAGTGGAATAAAACGGTAAACAAAGGATTTCATAGACAAAAATGGCTGAGAAACACTGCTCTAAACATATATTTCATTTATTGATGAAAGTCTAAGTTGACAATGGTAGAAATTGGACCCAGAACATACGAACAAGAATAAATAGCGAGCGGTATTTTTACCGATATTCTAAAGACTCTGCAAACAAACGTGGCATAATCTGTTTTACTATAAAATCTGTCTACTATAAAGACGAACAAGTCTGGTATTTTCTAGATTTTAATTTGATGCGAAAACCTTGAGTGTCTGAAGATTATGCACTTTCTGTCGAAAAAATCGGGGCAAATGTACCCAAAACACATGGGGTGGGGATAAATATCAAAATTGATTGTGCATCAGACAAAGCTATTTGCTATTTGCTTGCATGTTTTTTTCATTCAAAGTTGAAATTGCTCACAGTTTCAGCGTCGTTTAAAAATTCCATGTTCAAATAAACTAACTAGTAGTCAGAACTGTGGGTTAATTTAGCTGACTAAACCAGTCTATAAGATGCTACAGCATGGCCACAACTCAATGGCTATAACCAGTAAAAGAATATAAAAAATTAATTGAGGCAATTCTGTTTTATACATTTAAATATTTTGGCGGTGGTAGTGGTGGGTTGGTAACGGCTAAAACCCTCTTAGATTTTCAATTCTTTCCAAACATCAATCATTGTTAAAGAACAACAGAGTGGAACTCCCAATGGAAATATTCTAAATATATTCCTTGTGATGTTTCTTAATTGAATACACACACATATATACACATGTATGCGGGTACGCGCTCAGATACACATATACATACTCACACATATATACATGTATATATATAAATATATATGTATATATATATATATATATATATATATATATATATATATATATATATATATATATATGCATAAACATTATTATTCGTAAGAATAATACCGTTTGTCGCAAGCATAAGAGCCGTATATATACATATGCATATATATATATATATATATATATATATATATATATATATATATATATATATATATATTTATATATTGGAATTAATACTGGTTCCATCGCTAATGCTTAATTTTAAATAAAACTGCTGGGTGTTTGCGATATCAGTCACCGAAAAGTCACTGTAATTCTATACAACGTTGACAGTGAGACTTTGTTGGTATGCATTGAGAGAGGACACTCTCACTTGAGGATGTGGAGTACGCACTATCAAGTTATTTGGCAGTTCCAGCAGCCATACCGGATGGTTTACGTCTGCTAACTATGTACACACGCATATATATATATATATATATATATATATATATATATATATACAACAACAACAACAACAACAACGACAATAATAATAATAATAATTTGGACATATAAGTATAATTCGATTAGTGTGTTGAGTAGGACATTGATACAGTTTAGGTTACCTGTTGTCATCCGCAGCTGTGGTGCACTTTAGTTGGATTTACTTTTGGAACTCAGCAGTGGCAGTTCGGGTGATAGTATTAAGTAATAAGAGATGAATTTCGTATGAGACTTTTATTAGGTACAACATATGTTTCGATCCATCAGTCTGGGTCTCTTCAGGTACATTGAATAAAAAAGTTCGGAAATGAATAAAAGCAAATAATATCATAGAAACGCAAAAAAAATTCTAATTTGAACGTGGAAATCATGTGTTCCAGTTTAGATAAAATGACATAATTAACTTACGCTCTCATAACTGCTTAGCGGAAAAAGAAGGTAGAAGGTGAAAGGAAGATTAATACTTAGACACGTAGTTTCGTGTTCGTGCATATATACACACACGGATACATATACATGTATATATATATATATATATATATATATATATATATATATACACGGATACACACACACACACACACATATATATATATGTATATATATACATACACATACATATATGGATATACATATATACATAAACTCATATATATAGGTACACATGTGCATATACACATACACATATACACATACACACACACACACACACACACACACACAAACACACATGAAAACAGACACACATACTCATTTGCATTGTACACACACACACAGATATATATATATATATATATATATAAATTTAAGGAATGGAGTAAACGCATGTTATAACTGCATACTTTATTCCGACATATGTTTCGAAGAATTACAATTTATGCGATCCATAGGAATCGTCGATGTTAAAAATGTAAACTTCTCCTCAGGGAATGTATGGGAACCATCTTAAACGTAAGACATTATGACCGAGTATATATATATATATATATACATACATATACACATCTGGATTGTAAAGTTACAAAGAAAACAAGTGATCAAATGTTATATTTAATTGAAATTTAATCATCAATGTACTTTCCCTGACTATCTATGACTTCCTTCCATCTATTTACAAGCTTTTTAATCCCATCAATGTAAAACCCTTTTGCTTTCAAAGCGAAGAACTCTGAAATGTCAGTTTCGACCTCCTCTTGACTTGCGAAAGTTATGTCCCCCAAATGATTCTGTAGACTACGAAACAAATGGTAGTCTGAAGGAAGAAGGTCGGGAGAATAAGGTGGATGGGGAATTTTTTCCAAACCAAGCTCTTCGAGCTTCTGTGATGTGATCTTTGTAGTGTGGGGTCGCGCATTGTCCTGATGAAACATCACTCCTTTTCGATTCACTAAAGCGGATCTTTTTTTCTTCAAAGCTTGATTCAAATGCTTTAATTGCTGAAAGTAGGCTTGAACATTGATTGTTGCATTAAGTGGTAACAATTCAAAGTGAATTACTCCTTTACAATCACACTACAGAGACAAGAATTTTTTTCCATGAAGTTCCCTTCTCGGTTGTGGTTGAGCTTTTTCCCTTTTTCCAAACCACTGTTTAGGACGTTTATCATTTTGATAGAAGATCCAATTTTCGTCACCAGTCACAAGTCCTATTCGATCTTCATCTTCAAGGCTGAATTTTGCAAACCATCTTCTGCAAGTTCTTTCATTCAAGCATTCTTTCCCATAAACTGAGTGTATGTTTCGAGTCGCTTCGGCTGCAGAGTTTCTTTTTTTTTTGTACTCATAAAGCATTATGTGCCTCAAATGGTCTTTGGATACTTCCATGTTAAAAAGGGTTTTAATCAAAGAAATTTTAATTCTATTATTCTGTAAAATAATATTCAATTAGTTTAAATGTACACAAATGCAAAAAAATAATTTTTAATTCCATTAGACATTCTAAAATACTATTAAGTTTCATTCAATTTTAAAAAAAGGTAAAATCGGACAAAACTTATGGGATGACCTGATATATATATATTTTTGCTATTATGCGAAAGTGTGGTAAGTTCAAAACGTTGCTTTTTCAGAAAAGGAAAAATTGTTTCACCATTCCATACCAAAACCATTGTACAGCACTGACAATTTTTGACATCTTGGAATCTGAAGCAGCTGGTGGTACGATAGTTTGACCAAAAGAAGCGGCTACTGCAAGTAAAAATAAACATTGAAAAAAAGAAACGCATTTGACTAAATTTGGATATACGGCAGTTTAACATAATAGCAACGATATATACATACAAATAAGATCGACCTAACAAGGTGCCTCAGTTTAAGTACCTTATTCAACTGAATCTTTATTACACACACACATACGCACACACATCTATCTATCTATCTATCTATCTATCTATCTATCTATCTATCTATCTATATCTATCTATCTATCTATCTATCTATATCTATCTATCTATCTATCTATATGTATATATATATATATATATATATATATATATGTCTTGTGTGTGTGTGAAAGTATGTATGTGTATGTTTATATACGTGTGTGTGTATGTGTGTGTGCGCGTGTGTGATAAATTTGGTATAGTAAGAATTTAGCTGCTGGAGAACCGAGTTTACGTAGAAGCCAGCCAGGTTAGATTCCAGGAGATTGTTATTTCACCTTGTGCTTCTTCTATGTTATAGAAATCTATTTCTGTTCATGGAATATCTGAGTAGAACTTTCACATTTGACCGAGAGAAGAAATAAAAGAGCAAAGAATTAGTAGTTTACGGATGTGGCTGTAGAAATAACAACGATTGCAAAACAACAATAGCATCAGAAACAAAACAAAAAAATAAATACCAACGACAGCCAAGAAATAAACATCAAAAAAACAATTATTACAGAATGAGAATATCATATCCCCATCTTCAGCGTCATCGTCACCACCACTATTGCCTCTATCACCAGTAGCACCAGCAGCAGCACCACCACCACCACCTCCACCTCCACTACCACCACCACCACCACCACCACCACCGTCATCATCATCATCATCATCATCATCATCGTCATCACCATCATCATCATCATCATCATCATCATCATCATCATCATCATCATCATCATCAGTAGTAGTAGTAGTAGTAGTAGTAGTAGTAGTAGTAGCAGCAGCAGCAGTAGCAGCAGTAGTAATAGTAGTAGTAGGAGTAGTACTAGTAGTAGTATCATTAAGATGAACGGCTATAGGAAAGCAAGCCGCTACCGTGAAATTAAACTAACGACAAGAGACAATTGTGTCTTGTAATAAGCGATGTCTTACATGACGCATAAAGTGAGGTGTCCAGATTTTTGTGATGCAACCGACACAGACAACCACTCTCTTTTCCAGAACAACATGGCTGATTTGTGGAATACAAGAAGACAGCTCCGTTGTTAACAAGAAATAACTGCTGAGAGAACAAGGGATAAATATGGACTTTTTGTAAGAGTGGATGGGTGGATGACGATGATGATGATGATGCGAAGATGCTGACGGTGTGGTGGTGGTGGTGTGGTGGTGTGGTGGTGGTGCGGTGGTGTGGTGATTGTGGAAGTGATGGAGTATTTGAGACTGTCAGCAACTTCGACGTTCATTGACGTAGTCTGTCACACCACTGCTTAGACATAAACATACTGTGCGCTAAATATGTTTACACTTGCATGTACACCCACTGATACACGATCAACCAACTCTGCTCCAACAACAACAGAAACAACAACTACAAAAACATCACTAACAACAACATCAATTACAATGGAGCATATACGCCTACAGATACGCACAGGTACACACGCGTTGAAAATTAAATATATGTACAGACACAAACGTATATACACACAAATGCAAAAACAAGAACACGCGCATGCACAATCATACATACATTATGAGACACACACGTATAAATATATGTATATACATATATATATATATATATATATATATATATATATATATATATATATATATATATATATATATCCATACATAGATATATGCATACACATATACATACACATCCTGCAGAAACACAGACAAAAACACTGTATACTCAGCAATATAAACAAACAAACATATAATCCTATTATAAAATACACATATACACGTACACTTACAGATGTATATGAACATAGGTGTATACACATCCCTGTAGACAGATACCAACGCAATGGCGGAAACATGAAGACAAACATAGATCTGTGAATATTGGCCCACATGAATACTAATATCCATAGACATATCAATTCGTAGATATTTAGACGTAACAACATACACTCGAACATAGTCACAACTGTGTGCAGAGATGATAATCATTTCACACAGAGACATTGGTAGACACGGCGTAGCATATAAACAAGCAAGAGCATAAACATGATGAATGATGCATATACATACACGGAATTACATAAGCATTATCACGCAGTCACACACACACACACACACACACACACACACACACACACACACACACACACACACACACACACACACAGTGTCACGCAAATATACTCAGACAATATGACAAGCATACTATGCCCACAACTACGCTACTACGCTAGTAAACAGTGTCAATATGCCGCGTACAAAATCATGCACTGAAACATCAAAAGCACATGCTTTCAAGTGCGCATATAAGTATATATATATATACATATATATATATATATGTATGTGTGTGTTTATAGATAGATAGATAGATAGATATAGATATTTATATGACTATATGTTTATATATGTAAAAACTAATATGACAAGGCTGATAAGGATAGGGAAAACGAAGCAAAAACCAGAAGTCTCTTTGATCCAGTGGTCCCTCAAAAGAATGGATCCCCCACCCCTGTGAACAACCAGGCTGATAAGGATAGGGAAGCTGAAGAAGCAACAACCAGAAGTCACTCTGTGCCAGTGGTCCTACAAAGGAATGGAGCCCTCACTCCATTGGACAACCAAAGGAATGCAAGTCTGTCAGCCACAAGAAAGGGAAGGAAAGAACACGACCAGAAAACTAAAGAAGGAAGGGGAGAAAAAAGTGTTGTGTCGACGCCCCCAGGCGAAGAAGTAGGATCTCCCAAGACATATAAATAGAGGTAGTCTGGCCGTGGTAGGTGTGTTGAGTAGCAGTCGAGTAGCAGTTGTGTAGCGGTTGAGTAGAGATCATCCGAAGGTGCTAGATAGCAGTAGCTTGAGACATAACAAAAGGAAAAGGAAAAGATGAAGTAACTAAAACCGAAACCCGAAACCACCAAACAAAAAACAGAAAACTTAAATATGGATGCTCCAACGGAATCCGAAACCCTAGAGGAGAGAAGAAATTTGGAGTGAAGTCAAGTACATGCAAATTTTAACTGCAAGGCAAATGTTGGTATGGGGAAGACGGTACAAACTGCCGGTTTAAAGAGGTACTATATTGCCGGTTTATCCGAGACTCCACCAAAACTACAGGGGCCTTATGGAGAGATATTTCCGTGAGGAAAGGTACCAATCGTCTCCAAAAGAAAGCATACAGATGCAGTGTGTTCTTCAGATGTTATGCGCAAGGTAGCAGCTGAGCAAGAGTCTTTTATGTGCATGGCGCAAAAGATTGTGCAGCAGCTGACCTGGTTACATCAAGCGCAAACAAGGAACCTTGCCCACCACTGCGCACGACCACCACAGTCAACAGACACGGGATGGCCTCCCCTAACGCCTGCTAAGTAGTCACGCCAATATTTTTACTGAGTATTGGGGGCCTGTTGCATCACAACAGCAAAAGCCAAATTCTTTTCCTGAGAAACCTTGCTGCGCGCAATCAAGCCCTATGCATAGCTCTCATGAAAACTCTTCTGATCCCTGATATAGAGGATGCAGAAGTATACGTACCAAAATATACCATACTGCGAACAGTCAAAAAGGAAAGGAGCCATGGTGGAGTTGCTGTATACATCCGTGAAGACCTTACACCTCAGGTCTTACTGTCATACTCAAATTCAGTATGTGACACTCTAATTGTATACATAAGACAACACGATATAATCATATGCAATACATATCGCCCACCGGATGCGTATGGGTGATTTCAACTTCCCCAATGTCAAATGTCCCGAAGGCCTCATGCTCCCAGGAATGACTCATTGCAAACAAGCACAGGTGGACCAATGCCCTATTAATGGAACAAGCTGTGCTCAGATCAATTAGGGCGAATAACATTTTGGATCACTGCTTCAAAAACAATATGGACATCATTCATGATGTGAAAGTGACGCCGACATTAGTTTCGGATCACAACAGCATAACCATATGTGCTAATGTATAAAGACAGATTTTGTAAGATCAAAGTTATTTCACAAGGCACATATAACCACTCACATCGGAATATTTTGGTTTGAGTTAGTGTAATGCGGAAGGACAGTGCCCATGAACTCTTTCAGGCTCACGAAAAGTTAGAAGATTTTGCTCGAACGCTTGTGACCTAGTAAATTCTGTCAGAAGCAACCAGATATCAGGGGTTGGTACTAAACCGAGGAAAAGAGTAAGACAATCTCGATACGACAGAGATTCATATAACTGAAGAGAACACGGAATATTTACATATACTGACACGAAGTAATATGCAAAGTGCTGCGCAATGGGATCGAAATCAGAACAATGTCGTTGCAGAGCAGAATATTTAATCCCGTATCTATGTCAGGTGCTCTATTACTCATATACTTGTAAACTAGAACATCTCTTCCGCCAACTCAAATAGTTTAAGTGATGTCAAAAACATTGCCAACAACTGATCAGAAGAACTTTGGCGAGTTAGCACTCTTCAGGCATTGGATGTATAAAAAATAACAGCGGACACGCCTTTAAATAACACTCTACCTTTTGAAAGTGGAGGCGCAAAAAGCCCAGTGATTAGGGCAGTGGACTAGCGGTCGTAGGATCGCGGTTTCGATTCCCAGGCCGGGCGTTGTGAGTGTTTATTGATCGAAAACACTTAAAGCTCCACGAGGCTCCGGCATGGGGTGGTGGCGAACCCTGCTGTACTCTCTCACCACAACTTTCTCTCACTCTTTCTTCCTGTTTCTGCTGTACTTGTATTTCAAGAGGCCAGCCTTGTTACACTCTGTGTCACGCTGAATCTCCCCTGAGAACTACGTTAAAGGTACACGTGTGTGTGGAGTGCTCAGCCACTTGCACGAGCAGTCTGTTCCATTGATCGGATCAACTGGAACCCTCGTCGTCGTAACCGACGGAGTGCCAACCAACCACCTTTTGAAGAGGAAAAAAATACGTATTGGAGATTGTAGATCGACAACTCTGAAATGTCTGGATGAAACCAGTTTGAATGCCTCTAACTGTAAGTTAGCGCAAGCATGGTTATCTCATATCCTGTTAGTCACAAGGTAAAAGCAGTATTTGTTACATTGGAGATGGATGGGTGGGTGGAGGAAGATATCCTTAAACAAAAGACCTTGTTTGAATACTTGCAACAAGTGGACTGCGTTAAATGCTCCCAAAGCTCGGGTATCAGTGTTAAATGGATCAAATGATCATATAAGTTGACCCTGGTGGTATTTGACTTCAGAACGTAAAGAAGCGGAAGAAAACTCGCAAGTCTCCACTCCTTTTCTGTAAATATTCCGTCAGTTCGCTCTCCAAGAATGGCATTTTATTTATCGACCTCAGAACTATAAGCAGCAAACTTGACTGCCACAGTATGTGAACTCAGGACACAAGGTCTTGGAATAAGTACCGCAAAGCATTTCCCTCTTGCGACTCTGACAATTTGCAGCCTAGGGTGTAAACAACAACAGCAACAACAACATCGACAAAACAACAACAACAACAACAACAACAACAACAACAACAACAACAACATCGACAAAAACAACAACAATAACAGGAACAGCAACAGCAACAGCCTATGATGTATAATCCACCGATGCGCTGTATCATCTATGCCTCTTCTCCTACGACAACGCTTTCTACTGAAGTGAAATAGCAAGTTATGTATAACCACCGCAGAAATCCACTTAATTCACAGCTTTGGCTTTTCTTATCGTGTTACATCTAGTTGTATTTTAAGCCACTAAAAGCTTCACCGAATCCATGTACCACACTGTTGTACTCTGTTGCTACTTTTAGTCGGCACTTTCTGGACAGATATCAAATCGTTAAAATTCAAACGGAGCATGAATTGCGTTGACCTCCATCAGATTGAGAAAACTTGAGAAGTTTATGGAGGAAAAAATACATTTGAAAACATCAGCAAAAGAAACAAATATACTACCTTACACGTAAGACGCCGTTATTTATTTAAAATACAATTATTCGAACATTACTACCACGACCGGCTAACACATACACACACATACATAATCACACACATACACCTGCTGGACACGCCGTTTCCTGTTTACAGGTTTTTTATTGCTATTACAATGCGTTCTGCTTCTCAGAACTGGCTGGTCTCGTGCCACTCCCCACTCAAAACTTCTAGACTCGTCTTGCCTTTCATCATCCACGTTGTATCCATCTATAGCAGGCTCAGCACTAATCTCGAAGCACAGTTCTTCCTCTCAACTTCGCTCCCTTTTCAATCCCTTAGAATTTCGTACCTGCACATGCCATTTTTTGCTATCTTTGATTTAAATACTTAAGCGAGATGTTAACGAACATAAAGTGACTATGTCGAAGGGTATGAAACGGCCATGAGCACTGAGGGTTTTTTCTTCAGATCTAACGATATTGAAAATAAACAAACAAAGGAATCATACTCATATTATATAGAATTCTCTGTATAATTAGTTATCAAAGTATGCACTCTTAGTAATGGTTAAACAACTATATCTTCACATAACCACAAACACATTAAACACCTAGGGAGCTCTACGTGGCCGCTTGACCTACTAGAAATAGCAACCAAATCTACTCCATAACCTACAATCTTAGAAAAGGACATGTTGGGTAATGTGGCCCTAAATCCTATGCACATAGGAAAAAATAACGTCTCGAATGCATTTGATAAAAATGACTGTTTTCTCAGGACTCACCAGAGGCTAAATAACAACACACGCATTTACACATGTCGACAATGAAACCCATGGAAACAAACACACACACACAGTCGCACGCACACACAAACACACACACACGCACACACACACACACACACACATACATGCACAAATATATTGTCGCATACAAGCTAACACCTACTAAAAATATAATCCATAATACAGATATCTTACAGCAATGGATGACTAAAACGCACAGATCTTCCCCAAGGGCCAAACAATCAACCTTGGGCACATTTACAAACGCATACACATACGCAAAATCACACAGATGCACATAGCCAACTCTCTCTCTCTCTCTCTCTCTCTCTCTCTCTCTCTCTCTTTCTCTCTTTCATATATAGACAAACATATGCGGAAACACCTACATTCTACATCCGCAAGGCACTTGCATACACAAACACAGACGAACACAATCACATAGGATGTCACGCACACTCAGTCACCTACAGGCATGACATAGTCACACGCATATAGAGGTAAATTCTCGTGTGTAAAATAAATACACACAGACGCCCTCTAACATCCACCCAGAGAGACAACGACAAGAATATATGAGACAGAATCAAACAATCTGAGTTACACAGGATTGTGCATGTGTGAGATGTCTATACATAGAAGTACAATCTCTCTCTCTCTCTCTCTCTCTCTATCTCTCTCTCTCTCTCACATACATACACACACACACAAACAGACACACGCAGATAGACACACGCAGATAGACACACGCAGATAGACACAGACAATTATACTGCATGTGAACGACGTACGGCGTATGTATCTCACACAATATTACATATATACACGCAGAGACAAATGTTTGTGATATGTATACGCAAACAAAAGATCGCATGCATATACACTCATAGTATAAACAATTGCATGTGCGTAATATCCATATACAGAGGAACGCTCACATGTAGACATAAAGACAGACAATGAGAAGTGCAACATATGCGTGTGATAACCAAGTAGAGGCACACAATCCAACACATTTACACAAACAGAAACAATAGTTTATGTGTGATATCTATACTCTGTCATACAATATTACTTATATATACACAGACGTTACAGACAGACAAGTGTTTGTGTGTGTTATCTATTCATAGATAAACAATCTCGTGTATACACACTTGTAGCAATGACAAGTGTATGTGCGTGTGATATCCATACACGGATACCAAACTCGCACACGTACGTCGCATATATAAAGATAGCACAGACGAGTATATGTGATATCCATACAGAAAAGAAAAGAAAAAATCACACCCATTTATATAAATCAACAGACAAAGGATGTATATGATATCTAAAGACACACAGTGAGGCACACATATACAGAAGTGTGTATAAATATCCATGCGCAGACACACAACTACGCATTCATGCACTTCTTTCTATCTCCGTGCATGAATGTATGTGCTATGTACCTATATATATATATATATATATATATATATATATATATATATATATATATATATATATATATATATATATATATATATATATATATATATATATGTATATATGTATGTATGTGTGTATGCACACACACAGAGAATGAGGGGAAAAGAGGCTGACAGTAAACAGAGAGAGACAAGTATGTGTGTATGATATCCATATATGTACACAATATGCTGTGTTGGTCAAATTAGATATCGAGCTGAATGAAATTCTGTTTTCTCTCATTTACAACTGTAAAAACAGATAAATGAAGACAAAGACATTTATATTATTAGCTGTAATTGGATAAACAAAAAACCTTACACATTCACAAATTATCAGTCACACTTACACACTCATATATGAAACACCTCCGCACATAGACACTCGCTGTGTATACGTACAGACAGAAACAAATACTCACTCTCTGTCTCTGTCTCTGTCTGCCTCTCTGTCACTGCCTGTCTGTCTCTCTCTCCTTCTCTTTCTCTTTCTCCCCCCCCCCCCCTACACACAACTACATACATTTATATACGCCAGTTCTGCCTGGCATACGCATACTACCGCAATCTAAAGCACAATCTAAGCACAGAAATGCACTTATCTGAACATTTAGCACACGCATACACACACATACGCACGCACACACGCGCACACACACACACACACACACACACACACACACACACACACACACGCACAAACAAACAAACATGGGTGTGGGCGCGCAAACATTAACGTAAATGCTCCAAATACTCAAACACTGACACGTACACACACACATCTAATCTGAGCACAGTATTTGACACGCACACACATAGACATACGTCACCATGTGCGTACGTAATTATTACATCTCAACAATAGAATCAAGTGTAACGATTGCCGTAGAATAGAAGTAGACCTCTTCTTCGTTAGGAACTTGAAGTGATTTCAAATCTTGGCGGTAATTATTCCGCTTTGCGATCACTGTACGATATAGAAACTCTCAAAGATTTTCCCTATAAACTGAAAGGTTTATTGGTGCATAGATAGATAGATAGATAGATTGATTGATACATACATACATACATAGACATACATACATACATGCATTTAGAAAATCTCTCTGTTATGGAATACATTAATAAACAAGAACCCAAGAAATACTGATGGAATATTCCCATCAAAATTTCTGTCAAATGTAAACATAACAGGCCGGATATTGTTGTTTGCATCAGAGGAGCAAAGCTATGTACCATCATAGAGGTCAGCTGCCCTGCAGATATAGATATCTCATTGAAAATCAAAGAAAAAGAGAATATCTATGGACAATTCATTCGAAACCTCCAGCTTCTATGTCCAGACTATGAATTCATATTCAAACCAATAATAATTGAAGCACTAGGTTTTGTTAGTAAACGCTTAAAGAAGAATCTGGATAAACTGGGATTTTCAGAAAGAGAAATCGACCGACAAATTCGCACATTACAAGTGCAATCTGTGAGTGGAACAGTAAAAATATTCAAGACTTTTCTCAAGTTCCAAATGTGAATTTGTCTGTGTTAACTACATCCCAAAGGTGGAGCGTTGTATCTTTGTTGGAAATCGGCTCTCTCCTCAGTGAAAGATATACGATAAGTAAAAAAAATAGAAGAGACATAAGTACATACAATCACACACACACACACACGTACGTACATGTATGCTTGCATGCGTTCAGGCATATGTACATAATTCACACATATATACATTTATATACGCATATGTATGTACATACATATATATTGAATAAAATAGAGTCAACGAGAAGTACAGATAGACAGCTATTTAATAAACACTACACATGTTTCGATACAACATAGATCCACATAAACACAGGATTTGAATTAAGCAACGGTTTACCTGTATAATGGGATGCAGTTGCATCTCCTTAGGTGATATGTAATCTGTGTCCCTGTTAGTAAACCTTTGACTTCGATGCTAACACCGGACTTCTTATTGTTGAGTCTATTTTATTCAATTTTACTTTCACACCAGATGAATGCCTAAACATTGACTTGGAAGTATAACGTAATACTACCGGTTATTTGGTAATTCTAAGGGTGAACGAGCTCTATTTTGTACTCTATTAAGTTCCTAACTAAATGCTCCTTAAATATGTACATGCTTATACATACATACATACATATATACATACATACATACACATACATATATATATGTATATATATATATATGTATATATATATATATATATATATATATATATATATATATATATATATATATATATATATATATATATATATATATATATATATATATACATGTATATATAATATATATATATATATATATATATATATATATATATATATATATATATATATATATACATATATATATGGATGTGTATGTATGTATGTATAAGCATGTACATATTTAAGGAGCATTTAGTTAGGAACTTAATAGAGTACAAGATAGTTAGAGGTTATGAAACTGTCTAAGGGATAAATGCATCCGTATGCACTACCGGTGCATTAGCTCAATATGTATAGGCCTTGCTATAAGTTTAACAGTAGTTGGTAATTTGAATGGTAAACCGTGGTTTAATATTTTCAGATAAGAAAAGAAATGGAACAGCAATTAACAATTAGAAGTTGATCATTGGTATTAAAGGGTCTGCAAATTTACTTAAAAAATAACGAACTGAAACAGGTGTAAATGCTTTTAAAATACAAATAATACCAATACGTTTCAATACTAATGATCAACTTCTAATTGTTAATTGTTGCTCCATTTCTTTTCTTATCTGCAAACATATATATATATATATATATATATATATATATATATATATATATATATATATATATATATATATATATATATATATATATATATATATATATATATATATATAAACATAATTAAGGGATCAGCAAGCATTTGCTTCACCATATACCGAAGTTCAGAAATAGCAGCTAAAAAAGCTATCCCACATATTAAATGTATGGGAACTTTTAAATGAGTTCTCCACCGATAATGGTGCTTACATACCGAAGGGCTTGGTAAAAATTATTAATTGTTGATTTATTAATAAATTAATGAATTGATAAATCTTTACCCTTTTAATTTATATATATATATATATATATATATATATATATATATATATATATATATATATATGTGTGTGTGTGTGTGTGTGTGTGTGTGTGTGTGTGTGTGTGTGTGTGTGTGTGTGTATATATATGTATGCATATATGTATGTATATATATGTATATATATACGAAGGCGCATAACTCAGTGGTTAGGGCATCGAGCTTACGATTGTGAGGTTGTGAGTTCGAATCCCGGATTGAGCTGTGTGTTGTGCTCTTGAGTAAGATACCTTATTTCACGTTGCTCCAGTTCACTCAGCTGCAGAAATGAGTTGCGACGTAACAAGTGCCAAGCTGTATCGGCCCCTTTGCCTTTCCCTTGGATAACACTGGCGGCGTGAAGAAGGGAGACCGGTATGCATGGTTGACTGCTGGTCTTCCATAAGCAACCTTGCCCGGACTTGTGCTCCGGAGGGTAACTTTCTAGGTGCAATCTCATGGTCAGTCATGACCGAAGGGGGTCTCAGCATATGTATATATGTATATGTGCGTGTATGTGTGTACATACACCTACACACGAGCATGCTTACATACACTTCAACACTTCAAGTGACTGCATTTCATAGGTGACAAAATATCTCTGCATGTTTCTATTTGTATGTGAGCATGAATGTGTGTATGTGTGTGAGTCTGTGTGTGTATGTGTGTATGTGGGTGTGCGTGCATGTGTCTCTATTAATGATGATTATTAACAAGGTAGATATTTGGCCTTCACAAACGCACTTCGTAATGGGAACCGGTTGTGCACATCTCCATCTACGTATCTCCCTCTTGACAAACAAGAATTGACGGAAGTGTTGTAATCACAAGTTGACTTGAACATGAGAAATTTGATCATTATTTCATCTCTATCATTTCTTTCCTCCTCAATCTTAAAAAAGTGCGGAAGATACATCTATTTTTATCCATGGGCAGTAGGTTTTAAGATATATAGCTGGTAGGCTTTGATTAGGCTTCCATATCCAACTGTTAATCTGTTTGATTAACTATACAAACATAAATTCTCATAGACAAGCTGAGAATTATTTGTTGATTAGCTTTTTGTTTTCGCATTTTATTTTTGTATTTTTTCACATTTGTCCCCAAACTGAAACTGAAAGGTGGGTTGAACCAAATGTTGCTATTTTTAGCTCTGGTTTAGATCCAATTGTGTGATAGGAAATGGAATGTTTCTTTGAAACCGCTCATGTTTCGGTTTTCATTTTGCTATTATTGCTTTCTCAGCAGATGTTGAAGAGATTCTTCTCTGACCTATGCCTGATCAGTTTCTAAATTCAAGAACATTCATGTTTTTTTGGGAGACTGCCAGAATGTCGTCACTGTAAATTTGAATATGCTGCTCACTTTTCCTACTATGTGTGGTCCTACCACACTTATTGTGACAAGTTGTTTCCCTTTTCTTCTTATCCCTGAGTGTGCTATAGAATATAACAGACTTTCTCGGGCGCATTATTACACCCATTTGTTTAATGGTTTAGTCTGAAGGACGGTTTATGCTATTAGACTTCACATGCCCTCGATGAAATCGACGTGGCTTGATGTATTTCAAGTGTGCACAAACAACACATGCAAAAGAAAACTCCAGAGAGGAATTGCTTTGGTGTTAGGGCGCTGTACAGGGATATACACATAATGATTGGCAGGAGGATAAATTAGCTGGAAGGGTTTGAGCACAACGCTATCCAACATATGAAAACATCTTTCACTACTACTACTACTACTACTACTACTACTTCTGCTGCTGCTGCTGCTGCTACTACTACTACCAGTACTACTACTACTATTACTACTACTACTATTACTACTACCACCACCACCACCACCACCACCACTACTACTACTACTACTACTACCACCACCACCACCACCACCACCACTACTACTACTACTACTACTACTACTACTACTACTACTACTACTACTACTGAAAATAATAATAATAATAATAATAATAATAATAATAATAATAATAATAATAATAATAATAATAATACAGTAGTAGTAGCAGCAACAGCAGCAATGGCGGCAATAGTGACAGCAGCAGGAAAGTCAGAAAGAGGCTAGCTGTGAGGTAGGCAGCAGAATACATAAATGACTTCACTCAGTTAAGTTAGGTGGGCAAAGTGTTTGGGTCTGTTCGGAGATTTGTATGTAGCAGCAGCAATGTCGTCTCCATATGTGACAGGAATACTCCATTGTGGAACTCAGCTAAGCTTTGCAGAATATTCATGGTTGTTGGGAACTGGAACGTTTTCTAAGAATGGACATGAAAGCACTTATTGTTACATTGAGGCTGCTTGATCGCTAAGGCAGATTCTCTAAAATCTCCGGTGACTTCGTAAGGAATTCATTAGAGGCTCATTCCATGGTATTTATTCATGGAATCGAGGTAATTTCGGTGTAGCGTGTAGTTTACATCTTGAAGGCACTTAGCTATGGATGGTTAGTGACAAACAATAATATGTAATACATAAATACATACATACATACAGACATACAGGCAGACAGATAATCAGAAAATCACACACACACACACACGTGCACACACACACACGTGCACACACACACACGTGCACACACACACACACGTGCACACACACACACACACACACACACACACACACACACACACACATTCAGTATTATAGATCCATTTCAGACGACTTTCACACACGTGAGTTTGTGAAAAACAGAATCCCGGCTCTTTAACACTCAAACTGAGAAAGAGTGACACGCGGTTTGGGGATGTTGTCAAATATGACAGTTTTATATATATATATATATATATATATATATATATAATATAAAGAATATATATGCATGTATACACACATATATGTATATACTTACATCTACATGTGTATATAGATGCATATCAGGGTACAGGACGTTAAAACAATTAACTACAGACAACGGAACGAACACATAGGAAAACAGAAAGCCACTTGGAATTATTCATCAGCTGCCTCTATTCTAACTAGACGTTTCGAAGATAAGGCAGAACGTACCCTAGAATAGTCTCTTCCTGAGTAGTGGATCAACTCACTAAACAGAGGATTCGAAGGTGGCAAACGTAAACCAAGACAGGAAAAATTCGACAGTGAAAACAACATAAAAAAGCCGTACGGCCAAACGCGGATCTGATGTAGAACGCTAGTAGTTCGTCTTGTCTTCACAGCGGCTGGAGTGAAAAGAAAGTTGATCAAAGGTCACACGAGAGCAGAGAGAATGGTGGAGGGAGGAAGTGGAACAAGGAGGAAGACACAGGAGTATATATATATATATATATATATATAAATGCGTGTGAGACGTTAAGAAGGGAATCGTTTCGAGAGCTATGCCCTTAGGCAAGGATCAAATTGCAGTCATAGAGTAAGGATTAAAAGCCGGCAATTTCCTCAATTTCTGGAGAGAAGATAAGACAATTATATCGACTTTAGTGTTCAATAAGTACTTATTTCATCAGCCCCGAAAGAATGAAAGGCAAAGTCAACCTCGGCAGCATTTGAATTCAGACCGTGAAGTCGGAAGAAATGCCGATAAGCATTTGTCCCAGCGTGGGAACGATTCTGCCGGCTCGCTACCGCCATAGAAAGAGGCCACTACTAAAATCATGGGTGAACTTGAACGTGTATATGTTTGTACATAATAATGTATGCAAACCTACTGTTGAAGCCTATTTGAGAGACGTCATCTAAATTGGTGTTGAAGGTAAAGCAACGGGGTTGTTCGCTTTGTGTTACGAAACTCAGTGAGCTATCAAGATCGATATATAAAGACTAAAATCCATGAAGGCGGTGTTATGGCATGTATGGCCATAGTCCCATAACTGGACTGAAGCCAGTAAAAAAATATAACATTTAAATATAACATTTAGAAAATAACGTGTATGTGTGTAAGCAAAACTCCTCGATGTCTCGTAGCCATAATATTTATGTAGCTGTACAATTAGCCTCGCAACAATACCACCAGCACCATCCCCACCACATCATCATCATCATCATCATCAACAACAGCAACAACAACAACAACAACAACAACAACAACAACAGCAACAACAGCTGCAGCAGCAGCAGCAGTAGGAACGACAACGACAACAACCCTATATAGCCTCTTCCCATCTCCTCTGCACTCTATCTCTTCTGTCATTTAACCATCTGGGATTTCTATTGAGCAAAATGTACTGTTATAGCTGCTGCTCCTGCTGGATGTGTCATACTTACATATTGTCATGCCGGATACACACACAGACACACGCGCACACACACACACACACAAATACACATACACACACACATACATATATACACACACGCACACACGTATATATACACTCCAACCCCCCCATATATATATATATATATATATATGTCCCATGATTAGCTGTTGGTAGTAGCAACATGATTAAGCTTAGACATAACATAACAGCAAACTGTGTGACCACTCGTTCTATCGATTACTGATTACTAATATGCAAGCATATACATATACACGCGCACGCGTGAGCATGTGTGTGTGTGTGTAGCATACACACACACATATGCATATATTTATATATATATATATATATATGTGTGTATATATATAAACTGTGCATGTTTGTATATATTATATAATCTTGTTTGTAAATAGCTGATTTTTATGTATTTTTTAAATACAAATATTGATATTTGAACAGTTCCCAGCATTATAACTGCTGCCGTCGTTGACAACCTCACGCTATAGTTATTGCTGTTGTTGTGAGTGTGGTGAACTAATCAGAATTGTCAGTTTGTCAGAAGAACTGTCTTATGGTACTTCGCTCCGAGTTTTTTTGAAGTTCTGAGTTCAAAATCCTACAGAGGTCATCTTTGCCTTTCCTCCTTTTAGTTCGATAAAATAAAGTACAAGTCAAATGCCAGATCGATGTTATCGACCTCGTCACTCTCCTCACTGTTGCTGGCCCTAGGCCCTAATTCGAAATAATTATTGTGTTGTTAATTATATTATTATTAACGTTTGCGTTGCATTTTAGTACGATTGTGTTTTTTTATTGTTATTACTGCTGATATTAAGGCGGCGAGCTGGCAAAATTGTTAGTCCATTTGGCAAAATGCTTAGCGATATTTCGTCTGTCATTACGTTCTGAGTTCACATTCCACCGAGGACGTCTTTACCCTTCATCCTTTCAAGGATAAGATAAGTACCAGGTGAGCACTGGAGTCAATGTAATCGAATTATCCACCCCCGAATTTGCTGGCCTTGTGCCAAAATTTGAAACATTTATTACTGTTGTTATTAAAGCGGTGAGCTGGTAGAAATGTTAGCACGCCTGGCGAAATGCTTAGCGGTATTTCGTCTGCTGCTACGTTCTAAGTTCAAATTCCGCCGAGGTCGACTTTGCATTTCATCTTTTCGGGGTCGATAAATTAAGTACCAGTTACGCACTGGGGTCGATGTAATCGACTTAATCCGTTTGTCTGTCCTTGTTTGCCCCCTCTATGTTTAGCCCCTTGTGGGCAATAAAGAAATAAGAAACGTTAGCACGCCTGGCGAAATGCTTAGCGGTATTTCGTCTGCCGCTACGTTCTAAGTTCAAATTCCACCGAGGTCGACTTTGCCTTTCATCCTTTCGGGGTCGATAAATTAAGTACCAGTTACGCACTGGGGTGGATGTAATCGACTTAATCCCTTTGTCTGTCCTTGTTTGTCCCCTCTAATGTTTAGCCCCTTGTGGGCAATAAAGAAATAAGAAACGTTTGCACGCAGGGCATAATACGTAGCGGCATTTCGTCCGTTTTTGCGCTCTGAGTTCAAATTCCATCGTAGTCTACTTTTGCTGTCGATAAAATAAGTACCAGTTGAGTACTGAAGGAGTCGATGGAACTGACTCACCCCTTTCCCCGAAATTGCTGGCCTTGCGTCAAAATTTGAAACTAATATAATTAATTATGTTCATTTTGTCTTGTTATTTCGTTTTCAGTTAATCGGTTGTTGCTCTTATTTCTGTTGCCCTGATGCTCTTACTGTTGTTGGAGCACTCTTATCATTTATTTTGTTGTTTCTGCAGCAAAGTCGATTTATGCTGCTGTTAATTTGTAATTAATGTCCTTTGCCTTTGGTGTTGTTGTTGCTGGTGCTACTTCTGCTACTGCTGCTGCTGTTGTTATTGCTGCTGCTAATGATGCCTTTAGTGATAGTCATACATCAATGGATGTACCTGTAGTCGTTTTTGTCGTTTTTGTTGTTGTTGTTGTTGTTGTTGTTGTGTTATACCAGTTCGTTTCCCAGCGATAATGTTTCTTGAACTACATTACTCAACATGACCTTCATTTTAACGATATCTGGTTTATAAATTGATGCATATTTGGCTGCTATTTCTAGCACATCTTGTGACTATGTACATGACTCCCTTTTTATTACTGCTAGACGTGATGCTGTTGCTGCTGCTGCTTTTGTTCTAATCCTGAGCCTTCTGCATTCATGCAGCTGATGCAATCACATTTGATGTTGCTATTGCTGTTAGTTTCTGTTGTTGTTACTGTTGCTACAGTTGTAAATCCTTGTTGCTGTTATAATCCCTATAGTTGCTAATTAGTCTTGTTGTTAAAGTTATTATTACTGCAGTGATTAGCATACCTTGTTATAGCCATCAATGTTGTAGTTGTTGTTGATAATGCTATTCTTGTTTCTACCGTCGTCATCATTGTTATTCTTGTTGTCCCTTAGCGTTGCATCTGCCCTGATCGACCAGAGTTGGGATCCAATATATTCCAGTCACAAACCCCACCATATTGTTTTCCCACATTCACCCACATTTAAAATTATGCCAGTATCTCCTACTCACGGTACACTACAGAAAATTTAGAAATATTTAATATTTAATGTTTCAAATTTCTGTGTGTGTTATTCACGTTTTAAAAATATGTTTCATTAGTTTTGTGTTGCACTTAGCTACACCTTACTGAACATCAGTGTTCCACGGTGCATTGTTTGAGAACCACTGCAGCAGCAAGGTTGCTATTTCTAGAGGTTCGATCGATCACCTGGAGGCTCCCTTGTTGGCACATTGTTCCTCCTGATGTTATGACTGCTGTTGCTTCTGTTACAATTAGTTTTGTCTCTGCTGCTATTGATGCAGCAACTATTTTCAGTGCATCTGTTGTTTCTGCTGTTGCATATGATCTTGTTTCTTTTAATATTCTGTGTTGGTGTTATTGTTGTTGTACGTGTTGTTGTTACAGTTGATACTATTGTTGTCGTTGCTGTAGATGTGTCTATTTTTATTATTGTTCTTCTCGATGCCATCGGTGCATTTATTGATGTCATCGTAATAATTGCTCCTTCTTTTGTCGCAGTTGATTATGCTGTTGATGTAGCTATTTTTATTACACTGCAAGCACTTTTGTTCTGGCTGTTCTTGAGTCACGCTCGCTGCTCTTGTTACGGTTTTATTTCTTCGCCGTTTAATCAAAGATGAAAGGTCACTGCACATGTCCTTTTATTATTCGAGTTCTCCAAGACTGGTTGGAGGAACAGAGAAAATTATTCTGACACTGGAGACCCGGCGAAAATGCTTGCAACAAAGTGTGTTCTACTAAAGCCACGCGAGAACGAATTTGTCATATTAAAGTAGACGACAAATGAAGCCAACAACGAAGGAATGCAAAAAAGCAAGGAAACGATGCAGTAAGAAATATCGTCGGAAGTTTTAATAACCCCTTCAGTCTCCTCCTCGACTGATGCTTATTTTAACGACTAAAAAGGGATGAAAAACAAAGGTGTCCTGCTATTGCACTGCTAATGCTGTTGCTAAGGCATTTATTTAGTTTTTATGATAGTCTTGATGAAACATTGCTTAGTAAATGACAATCCAATTGCAACTGATTCCTATTTTTGTTAGGCAAAGTGAAAGTAAGCGCACAGTTTATCTAACGCGTCTTTTTATTATATTTTCTACAGCAGTAAGTTAATGAGATTTAGTTCCTAGTCCTATCGTGCCGAATAACCATTTAGAAGTCTTTAGATCTTTTATTATTGATGAAGTCTTCTTGGTTGTGATACTAGCGTTATAGTTATTGCTGTTGTCGTTTATCCCCATGCAAGGCTAAACAAAGTCTACTCTGGTCCACAGTATTTAATGTGTCTCTCTGTTCAGTGCTAAGTTGGTAAGGTGTGATTTGAAGGAGATTTAAGTACTTTTTCTAGCATGATGGTTAACTTCGTTCATTTTTCAGGCTGTTTTATTATTGATCTTGGTCGTGATGGACTCATTGCTTTCGCCGTGGCTGCAGTGTCTGCTCATTGACTGAGCAGATCTACGATTAAGGTATTTCAGCAACTTACATCCCAATCATTTCCTCTCGATATTAATGTTACGAGTAAGGCGGCGAGCGGGCAGAATCGAAAGCACGCCGGGCAAAATGCTTAGCAGCATGTCATCGTTTTGGGGTCAGCGTAATCGACTTACCCCACCCCGAAATTGCTGGCCTTGTGCCAAAGTTTGAAATCGTTATGAATATTTCGCGGAAAACATTCTCTTTCTCCTCTACGGTAAAATGACAAGGAAATTTAACTGTTATTTCTAGCATTCCTAACTACAAAATATAGATGATCACTTGTTAGTGTTATCCCTGTCCAGTGTGTGTTTGTTTATGTCTCATCGTACTGCTGTTGTCAGTGTTCACTAGCTGTTGTTGATGTTGCAGGAACATTGAGTTAATTTAATCAGTAACTACAATCCAGACACGTTTCTATTTAATTCAGTTTTAAAATTCAAAGTTTTTTTTCTTGTTTTTCACAAAACCATTTATTAGGTTTTCCCCCTTATTATTATTCTTTTAAATCTTTAATGTTTTAGTTCTTGTCTTTCTTGAATTCCATTCCGTCTTCACTAATGTTTATTTTGAAATTTTTCTTCTATAATTTCTCGGATTTCTTTTTCTTTCGCATTTATGTTTTTACACCATTTTTTTTAACCCCAGTTACATGATTTTGTCGAGACACGTCTTTAAACATCATTGCTGTCTCTTTTACATGTTTTCTGCAACGCATACTGTATAGATATATTCGTTTGTTTTATCTTTATTTTTCTTTTAAATAATATATTTTTAATTTCCTTCAGATGTATACGGTATTTCAAAAGAAATTTTTATCACAAAGAAAATTTCATTCATTCTCATTCGATTCCCTTATTATTATTATTATTATTATTATTATTATTATTATTATTATTATTATTATTATTATTATTATTATTATTATCATCATCATCATCATTATTATTATTATTATTATTATTAAATTGAAAAATAGTTTTTCAGTTTTCACAATCATCTTATTTAGTGATTTAGCTAGTTATTCAAGATTTTAAGCACAATATTGTTCAACTAAGTATTTTACGGAATCAATTATATTAGGTATCATAAATATCACCGAAATGATGAATTTGTTTGGTGAAAGCTAGTTCAAGCTTTTATCAATCCATGTACAATGTGGACGTAGTATTAAAACATGGATAGTCATTACCAAATAACATGGATACCGAATGCTACATAATGTATGCTTGATCTTCTCTCCGAAACCGGTTATATATATATATATTACCATGAATCCAAATCAATATATTTATTTAACTTCTACTTTTTAGTTGTGAGAATTTCATTTCTTGTTACAATTTTTATTTATTTAGATGTATTAGTTTATTTGTTGATTGTTTAAGTTACATGTGTTTAAAGTTAAATTAATTTTCATATATTTAATGGGAGTATGATTCACTATATATCACATGTATGGAGTTAGCCTATTTACAAATGGTGAGGGTACATTTCATTCTAAAGTTACTTCCTATGCCGGTTTTAACTTTTAGCGTTCACGGAATGTTAATTTGAATAAAATTTATTATTTAGAAATGTATTAAATATGTATACATACATACATACATACATACATACATACATATATATATGTATATATATATATATATATATATATATATATATATATATATATATATATATATATATATATATATATATATATATATATATGTATATATATATATATATGGGATTCGAAACCACGATCTCACAATAATGAGTGCAGCACTCTAACCACTAAGCCATTCACCTTCACTTTCTCGAGGTCAGAAAATTCCATGCGTTGGCACTTATCAGGTGATACACACACACACACACACACACACACACACACACACACACACACACACACACACACACACACATATATATATATATAAATTAACGGAATGAGATAAAAAATTCAAGGCTGTGATTAGTGTTCAGAACATTCATAAAGAGAAGGTTTTACAGCTGTTTCCGGGATATTTTACATATCCCATCATCAGAAACGGTGCGAGAAAATGTTTAAGTAATAGGTATTATAGAGAAGATACGAAATACAGAGTGAATAAAAACAGACATGAGATACGTATCTCACTTCTGTTTTCATTCTTCCACTTCACTCTGTATTTCATATCTTCTCTTTAATACCTATTACTTAAACATTTTCTCGTACCGTCTCTGATGATTGGATATATAAAATATCCCGGAAACAGCTGTAAGACCGCCTCGTTATAAATGTTCTGAAGACTATTTACAACCTTGGATTCTTTATCTCATTCTGTTAATTTATATATATATGCTTGCTAATACATGACCTACGTTGGACACCTCATTTGCATCATTATCGAACCTAGAGCTTAACTATAGTCTGTCCATAGCACTTACTCAGCATTACCTGATACCTTTTCTGTCTTCTTGGCACCAATACCTCTCATACCCTATATATATATATATACATATAGATAGATACATAGATAGAGATAGATAGATGTGTCTGTATGGTTATGTGTGCGTGTGTGCATGTGTTGTTTGTGTGTACATGCTTCTAACTCCTTTTACAACCAAATGCAGAGTTTTTATAAATATTTGTACCCAGAATATTGTGTTAAGTTACTTTTGAATAAGAAAGGTAGAAAAAAAATCACTGATATTGTTTCTATTCCTAGCCTTCAAGATGGATCTAAAGAGGGGAAAAAATTGTCCTCATATCGGAAGACTACCATCCTGAGTGTCTGCGATCAAGTAAACTCCACTAAGTACGTTCCCGTGTTGTTAGACCGGGCAACAAATTAATTCAAGAAAAAAGCATCCCTTCGACGGGATTTCCGGAAGGATTCCTCATAACTGACTATATTAGTAAATATATATGAGGAAGGGGCGGCGTAATGTATGATATATATATCGGAATTTTGTATGCTGTATATCCTGATTGATATTCTCCAATTTGTACAAAATCATCGACCAACTTGAATACGAAATGAACAACATCAATGAATTAAATACAGCCTAACAATTTTGTATTATATGAACAGAGAAAGGTAATTTAGTCATTTGATAAACGAAGATCGATAAAATAACTACCAGACAGAAATAAATATTACAGTCGATATGATCGGCTGAAATCATTGAAGATGGTTGCCTCCAGAATGGTCGCCTTTTAATATCTAAAAACTGTGAAAGAATAAAAGTATAAAAGAGTCGACCCTCTCCAAAGAACGATGTTAATAAAGGTAACGAGTCTGTTTGTAGCACTAATGAGGAGATTATCGTCTATGCAATTTTGTATACCATCATCAAACATCGTACTACTAATTACCGTGTGTTTGTTTATATAGAAAGAGCAACATGCTAAATGCAGTCTGATTGTTGCATTAAATATTCTGTGAATCATTTTCGAATCATCAGCATCGAACTGAAAACTGTTTGTTGGCATGGAAACTAACTTGTTGAAAAGGTTGCATATGATGTGAGGATGTGATAATCACACAGACACAGTTACCCTCATACACACATACATACACACGCATACACACATACACGTACATCCATACAAGCAACCGTGTACATCCGTATAAGCATATACAGATACACTTGCACACGTACACCCTCGTATACACAGGCGTGCAACACTGACAAACACCTATATCAACGCGCATACACAAGAACATACAACACAAGTAAGCGCACAAGCACACATACATGCGTGCGCACACACACAGACGCAAGCACACACACACATACACATAAATATGTGTGTTCATGGATACATACATACACATACATAATATACATACACTTGCATACACGCATAATTTTTCTAGATAAATGATAACAGACAAAAGATCAGAGAATGATGTCACTGTTAAAGAGCAACAACAGCTACTGAGTTCTCAATGAAATGACATTTGTTATAGAAAAATATATTCAGAAATGTGCGCGCGTATATGTCTGTAAGTGTGTGTTGTGTGTGTGTGTGTGTGTGTGTGTGTGTGTGTGTGTGTATTATACTTGTTGACACCAAGCGAATGCAATGGATGACGTATTGAGATTTTCAATAGATGAGACGCGAGTTCAAAAGAGCTGTTTGTCCTTTCGTTGCTGTGAATCTTTAACCTTGTCTTGTATCACACTTCAGGTAACAGAATACGTAGAGGCATTAACGAACTAATTAGCATTGCAATAGAACGCTTAAATACACTGAAATAGGAATGAAGTGAGATAAGATAAGAATACGAAAAAAATTGCGTGGGAGGGAGTAAAACAGCGAAAATGGAGAGGAAGGGGCTGTACTACTTATTTCTTCAGCAAAACAGAGATTACGGTGACCTGTCGGAGAAACGAGTCGTGCCAGGTGGAGTGGCTGTTGCAGCGAATGTCGTTGAGAAGAGAAGAGAAACCTAGATAGATAGATAGATAGATAGATAGATAGATAGATAGATAGATAGATAGATACATACATACATACATACCTTGTTTTGAGCTCTGATCGAACTAATACACTATCAGCAGTATTCCAACAGTAGCCATTTCATATTGTCCTGCTTATCTATTCTAATAGTACATAATAGATTGTTTCATTTTGAAGTCGGTGTAAATGATTTGAGAGGAATTTGGTTTCCAATCCAAACGACAGTATGTACGATCATTTCTTGACTTAACACTTATTTTGTAGCAGTTGTTTAACCACGGGCCAACAGTTACCAACAAAGTCTTTATTCAAAAGCCTTCAAGTCATGACTAACTCATATTTTTTTATATATCAATTATTATTCAGTTTGTCTTCACCTTTTCAAGCAGTTAGGTGTAATTTGACTGCGATATGACTGCTATTTCTGATGGGGCGAATGACGATTTACATCCTCTGTCTATGTCCTACAATTCATTTAGTTATGTTCTAGGTGGGAAAACTTAACACTTGATCTCAGGGTTTGATTAATGAGATTTTATTTATGATTGATATATCCTTATTAACGTCTTAGGTAAATTGTACGCCATTAGAAAAACTATCCCTTTGAAATAGTATATATGATTTGTTACATCATTTTCATTCATCATATGCCGATGAAAACCTACGGTGTACATTTGCTGAACTTTTCAAAACGCATGAATATCTTATTCGTTCCACTAATATACCCACTCTGATTAACTGAAGCAAATCCACAAAGCTACTAAGCAATATGGGATAGTAAATAAAGACATTTCTTTATGTCTAGTCAACTGAAGCTGTAAGTTCAGTCTTTCGTCACTTACCTGAAATTTTATAAACCCCTCTAACCTCTTAGCAAATGACTCATACATGTAGTTTTATAAGTCTTCTTTTGGGGTTTGAACTTACGTTGTGCTCGTATAGATCTGAAGTTTTAACTGGTACATACATACATACATACATACATACATACATGTCATTCTTCTGTAGAATACATCACACATGTGATTTGCAGCTGCCCAAATATATTATCCAGGTATAACCTCCTATGCGGCACGACGTTGTCGCAAAAACAATATAGAATGCCATCCAGAAAAATAGATATATAGAATCCTCGTAATGCAATACGTACACAAATATAAGCATAATGAATAGTGGTGGAACATTCCCATCAAAACTTCTGTAAAATATAAGCATAACAGTCCGGATATTAATGCTTGGGACGGAAAAGAAAATGTATGTACCATCACAGAGGTCAGTTACCCTGCTGACGTGAATACCTCTCTTACACAAATTTACATTTATACCATTAATAATTGGAGCACTTGGTTTTGTAAGTAAATGCCTAACTGTTAGCCTGAATAAGATTGAGTTTTCAGGAAAATATATCAACCAACTCCAAATGTACAAGTACAGTCTGTAAGCGGAACGATAAATCTTTGCAAGACTTTTCTCAGGTTTAAAATGTAACATTACTTTCATTATCTATATTCCAACGACTGAGCTTTACTAGAAGCCACTTCTTCAAAGGAAGAATTTATATATTTACAAAGAGAATAGAAACCTAGATAGATAGATAGATAGATAGATAGATAGATAGATAGATAGATAGATAGATAGATAGATTAGATAGATAGATAGATAGATAGATAGATAGATAGATAGATAGATAGATAGATAGATACATACATACATACTTACATACATACACTAAATATGTATGCGCATGTCTGGACATGCAAGTTTATGCATGAGAATACACATATTAATAAAATCATAAAAGTCAGCACAGGTACTGACTCCAAATACTGAACGCAGACACACAAACGTACACAGATACGTTGCTGACGTTGTTGAAATTCGAATGAAGGGGCCTTGGATGTTGGTTACAAACCAACTCTTTCTCTATTTAGCTATTGGTAAGACATTTTTAAATAAAATTGAATAAAGATAGACACACACATACACATACGTACATGTATGTGAGTTTATGAAGTTTAATGGTTACTTAATTTCTTAAACGGGTGTATTACTTTTTTGTCGAACCCATCTTATCCTATCATTGAGATGACATCGAGTCGTATAGAAAGCTAACACACTTATTGTGTGTAACCTGTTTCTCTTACACATAATATAGCAAACATATATTCTTCCAGCATGAGTTACTATCATCTAATTTATGAGGTATTTAGCTAATACATAACCAAGGTCATAAATATATGTTGAGGTGTAAGCCTCAACATAAAATGAGTATTTATAATGAATATAATACAACTCTGTTTCCATTTCACTCCGTTTATATGAGCTTAGTGATGTTTAAATGTGTATAACACTGAACACAAACACTAAATCTACTATTCAACCTACTGATTTATTCTTAGTGGAAAGAAGTGAGAAGAGAAAGTGGCAACGCAGAAATATCTTAACAGAATACTAATACAACAACGAAGTAAGAGCCTCTAAGTGCTGTTATCTCGTAGTTAATAGAACCTTATTTTCCATTACTGTAATATCTTCATATTTCTCCAGGCTAATGTCTACTACCTTTCATTGTACGAAACTATGTAATCGTCTACACTAAATTAGATTAAACGAACAAGAATCGAATCACGTTAGCAAGAGTATATGTAGTGTCTGAAACAATATACCAAAGAACAAGCCGTCTGTATCTTCAACTTATGTTCCCTTTAAGAGCTTAAAGATATGGTAAACGATATTACAAACGCCATCAAACTCATATTACATTATATTGTAGAAAAATCTAGTTTCGATGCGGTCCCTCTAACTGATAAAAATACCTGAGAAATCTCCCTTAAATCTCCTAACTCCCTTAAGTAGTACTCATAGTACTAGATGTGTTATCTGGAAAAAGAAGAAAAAAAAAACAAGTGAAAAAAAAGAAAGAAATGTTTGAATGGTTACCGCTGGGATACGTTCGTTCACAAGTTAGCTCGTTCAAGGCTGATGCTGGGCAACATTACAACAGCAACAGCAGCAGCAGCAGCAAGAAAACAACAACAACAACAAAAGCATAACAACAACAGTATTATGAAAATGTACACTAGCAACGGATTTGTGCAAACATTTAACACTGAATATACATATATACATATATATAGGTATATATATATATATATATATATATATATATATATATATATATATATATATATATATATATATATATGTGTGTGTGTGTGTGTGTGTGTGTGTGTGTGTGTGTGTGTGTATACATATATATATATATATATATACATATATATTTGTATATATATATATATATATATATATATATATATATATATATATGTATACACACACACACACAAACACACACACACACACAAACACACACACACACACACACACACACACACACACATATATATATATATATAAAGTCTTAAGCTACCGACTATACAACTAAGATGATGAATAGGTGTAAACTGACATGATAAACCATTGCAATGTTGTTGGCTCATTCAAGAATTATGAAAACATATATTCTCTTGGGTGATATTAAAATTTAAGGTAAATGTATATGCGTTCTTCACATTGGTTTGTCAAGTATAAACATGGAATATATCGTATTTTGAGTACACTCACACACACCCACATTTGGTGGAAGTATACCATGAATTTAGGTAAATAAAGGGATTATGTACTGAATGATGTATGCAAGAATAATTAATCAAAATGAAATAATTAATTGAAATTTGGCTTTCACTTTGAGAAAGAAAATAAAAGCCTGATGGTAATTTCGTGCGTCTCTCTAATAGATGGAAAGTTAATTAGTTGAAATTAAAAATTCATTTCTGAAAACAATTTTACATATTCAGGAGAGGAAATCCGACATCTGTTTGCAAACAAGCGACACAGTTGCAAACACGTTTTCTACTTAAATCTTATTAGCTTAATATTCTTTTCAAATTGGTTTTGAAGAGTTAACAACAAATTTTGTATATGGAAAAGAAGTTAGGAATATTTTTGTCCAGTAATAATTTGCAAAATAAGAAAAAAAAAATTACATAAATATTAATCAATTGAGGCCAAAAGAAAAAATTTAGTTCTATACACTATCTTAAATAGTTGCTTATTCGTAAGTTCGGATTGTTGTCTAAAATAGGAATGACGTTTTAAGCGAAAAGCTTTAATTTCTGATTTTCTAAAATTAGAAATGTGAACAGAATCATGTTAAATGTTTGACTCAGTTCAAAACTGAAAGGGTTGTGTCAGTATAAAACCACTGAACGATATTTTAATAGACAAACTCGGTCAAACTAAAATCGTATTTGTTATAACTAAATCAAATTATCTCAGTGTAAAGCTGCAAATCTGCCGCCTGACTGACTAATATACAAATCCCTTCCTCTCCTTACCTCACTCCCACTCTCTCATGCAATCTTTCTACATACATACACAAACATACAAATACATACAAACTTATATAGATACATCAACACATTCATCAAAATACATTTTCATACCTCATATTGTATATTAATGTGCAAGTACATTTCTGACTGTTGCGTGTATACATATATCCACGCATATGTAATATATACATACGTACGCACGTACATATATATATATATATATATATATATATATATATATATAATCCTTTCCTTCCTTGGCTTTCGCCAAGTAACACACGCGACCACTGTCTCTCTCGGTTCCGTGCCTCATCGCGTTCATACACACATAATTTTTCTCGTCTGGCCGTAAAGCCTTCTGTTTGTTTTCCTGTCTTGTTTTTCGTCCGCCACTACATTCCTCCATGGCTAGATTTAATTTGCGTATACAGATTTAATCTGCGATCCATGGGACGAGCCGTTTTAACGTTGCGTCCTGCCCGAAGCTCGTCGAAACGCCGGTGTTAAAACGTGGGTAGCTGAAGAAGTAGAATGTTCTCTATGTGGCTCGTGTGTTCTCGTCTACGTTTGTGTGCAATGTCCTGTACCCAGATATGCACCTATACATACAGGTGGATGTCGGTATGCACATACCTGTACGTATATATGCATATACTCATTTACTTTTGTTTATATATATATATATATATATATATATATATATTGATATATGAATTATATATATGTGTGTACATAAATATATACTTATAAATATGTGTGTGCCTGTATAAAGAAAACAATATATGTAAATATACCTGAGTATATTTCAGTTATACACATTTACATGCAAGCATAACATACAGTATACATACATCATACACATGTACACCTATATATATACAAACATGTATATGTGTGTACATATATATATATATATATATATATATATATATATATATATATATATATATATATATATATATATATATATATTCATATGTGTGTGTGTGTGGACATACAAATATAAACACACACACACACACACACACACATACACACACACACATATATATATATTTACATACATACACACATTTATACATATATTCATAGAAATAAACAAATATAAGTACATACACTTCAGTGAATATGTTAAAATATGCGTGCGTCAGTCTGAGTGAGTGTGTGTGTGTGTGTGTGTGTGTGTGTGTGTTTGTGTGTGTGCCTGTGTGTGTGTGTGTGTGTGTGTTTGTGTGTGTGCCTGTGTGTGTGTGTGTGTGTGTGTGTGTGTGTGTTTGTGTGTGTGCCTGTGTGTGTGTGTGTGTGGTGGGGCGGAGTTTGTTTGTGTATCTTGAAATACATGGATGTCTGGAAAACTTACACTTGAAAGGATCCGAGCCGCCATGATTGCTGGAGAAAAATATGCAAATATGGAGGACAACATATGTTATAGAGAAGAAAGCTGTGTTGGAACATGGAAGAGATGTAGACTTCTCAAGTGTGTGTATGAACAAAAGAAGAATAAATAAATATATACTGTAAATGATTTATCTTTTTAAAACAAACCCTAATACAAGTTGAAAGAGAATCATTATGGTAAAACTTAGAATATATTGGAAGAGAATATGCTTAGACATGTATTATGTATGAGAGATCGAATGTAAAATATACTGCAAACTCCATGCATATGTGATTCAATATAAGTGTCTGTACACGGACGCATACAAATATACATTTACCCATACACAAACACAAACACAAATTTGAATTGGTTTGAAGTTGCGTACAAGTGGATTTACGTATCATATACGTAAATTTATATTACAGTATGTTTACAAAGACACATACAATATGTATATATATATATATATATATACATACATAAACGTATATGTGTATATATTTTATGCATATTCGTCTATATGTATATGTACATATGTATGTGTGTTGGTGTCTATGTATGTATATATATATATATATATATATATATATATATATATATATATATATATATATACATAGTCAAACACATAGAAACACACGCACACCCAAACATTTATTTATTACAGACGCATACATAAACACACGCCCAGAGATATACATGGGAGTGCGTGACGCGTGTGTCTATGTGTATATCTATTCATAAAATTTAAAAAAGACAAAGGTTCTTCATCAGTTTCGACGATGTATATTTTCTTCTTCGATCAACTGGTTTCTCCAGTCACTGAAATATAGATGAAGCAGTTGATTGAGCCATTACCACCTTCACTATAAACGTAATTTCCAAGCAGAATGAGTATGACGCAAAGTGTATGTCAAAAGAGGCACTTAGAATTGTAGGTATAATGCATCTGTAAGAGTTCCACACAGTTTCCGTCTATCCAGTTCCACTCACAAAGCTCTGAATGACCGGACTTTAGACTATTTTAAATTGCAGAACTGAGATTTCAGTTACTACAACGTAATATGCACATAGACCTCTATCCATACACACATGCAAACACAAACACGCTCTCACGCATGCCCCCCCCCCCCCACACACGTGTACACAAAGGTCTGTGTGTGTGTATATGTGTGTGTATCTCTGTGTATATTAATATATATATATATATATGTATATATATATATATATATATATATATATATATATATATATATATATATATATATATATATATATATATATATATATATATATATATATATATATATATATATATACATACATACATACATACATACATACATATATATATATATATATATATATATATATATATATATATATATTTGTTTGTTTTTTTTGTTTTTGTTATTGTGTTTTTGAACTATATATATATATATATATATATTTATATATTTACGCGTGTGTGAGTGTGTACAAATGTCTATCTGAATGGCTGTGTTTCAGGAACTTATAAACGTTTGAATGTAAAATCAAGCGAAGAATTACCCAGTAACGTAGAAGAGATGTAGTTGAATTCCTTTCTTCGAAGCTAATAGAAATAGGTGTTACTTGTGCTGAAATTGACAAAAAGAAGGCATGCAAAATCAGCATGGGATAGAAAGAAAGCGCTTGAAGAAATGCGGTTCCATGGAAAGTTTCACAGTTGTATGAAAAATGGCCACTGAGTATGGAAGTTAGTTTTGAATAGAGAAACTGAGTGTTTGTTAATTGCTGTTTGACGTCAAGCACAAATGCCAGATCTATAATCAACGTTGAATATCGCCTATGTGATAGGCGGGTGGAAACAATTGAGTATATTATAACAGGCTGCAAAGTGTTAGCTTCGAAGGAGTACATGAACTTTCATAAATAGTTTTGTCTCAGGTTTTAATAAGTCATATTGTAACACCCACCAAAAAAAACAAAAAAAAACACAGATCATGATTGAGATACAATCATCATATACCAGGAAAATACTAAATTAACATGGTAAACAAAAAATTCCATGGGATTTCCGCATCCAGATAGATGACTTGAATATGGCAGACGATATAGCAATATAAATGACTTTAGTAAAAAAAAAAAAAAAAACGAATTCCTCATGACTGAGGCTGCTATTCCTTCTGAGAAACCATTACAGATAAGGAAGCAGAAAAGAACTAAAAATACATATGCTTATCAAGATTGTAGTATGTACAGCAACTGACGTGAAAGTTGTAACAAATACCATCGGAGCATTAGATTCATCTGCCAACGCACATAATCTGTTATGCCACCAGTACGGTTTGGACAGATAGGCGAATGCAGTACCAAATAATATTTTAGAAACGTACAGAAAAACCCGTAACACAATCTATAATTTATATCCGTAATATGGAATGTGATGATGATGATGATGATGATGATAATATTAATAATAATAATAATAATAATAATAATAATAATAATAATAATAATAATAATAATAATAATATAGAGCATAACTAACCGGATCTAGTAGTGGTAGTCAAGGTGCACCACATATGCCATATAGTTGATGTTGCATGCCCGTTTGACCCACGAATAGTCAAGAAGGAAAGCGAAAGAATAGATAAATACAACCCTCTTAAGTACAAAATAGTTCGGCTATGGAAAATGAAGGAAGGTGAAGATAGTGCCAACTATTGATGGGTCCTTGGGAACAGTATCAGAAGTCATCAAAGAGGAATACAAAGGAAATTGGAACAGAGTGCCCGGTAGAACTGTTGCAAAAAATTTGGCGAGAGGGGATAAATCGATTGCATCAACCCAAGTGTTTCACTGGAACTTAATTTATCGACCCTGGAAGGATGAAAGACAAAATCGACCTCGGCAGAAATTGAACTAAGAACGTAACGGCAGACGAAATCTCTCTCTCTCTCACTCTCTCTCTCTCTCTCTCTCTCTCTCTCTCTCTCTCTCTCTCTCTCTCTCTATATATATATATATATATATATATATATATATATATATATATATATATATACTAGCTGGTGTATCCGGTAATTCTCGAGGGTAAAGATGTTCTATTTAAACGCCATATTACTCTGACATAAGAAAGCAATTTCGTTATAACTGCCACAAAAAGGTGTATTTTCCGTCACGAAAAAGTACAGACTGTCAGCTGGAGGAGGGAGAGATTGTTGGAGGTAGGCGAGAGAGGTTTTTCGGAGGTTGGTGAGAAAGGTTGTCGAAGGTTGGTGAGAGAGGTTATATAAATATATGAATGAAGTGTTTGAAGAAAGTGCAATTAATAACGTTCACACTCATTGATGGTCGCTCTCAGTAACTGCCTTTAGCTTACGGAATTCTTGTTTTTATAACTATGGAAAAGCAGCCAGAAGGATAGACATATTCTTGAGAACAAATGATTTCGTTGGAGGTCTGTTATCTCCATTCCAGCTAGTGGTGGCCTAGAAGAGGTTAGAAGGATCAAGCGGCAAAGACATTATTCTGCATACCGAAGGCATCTGGGAAATGTATAACCGCTGTCATTCACAGAAAAACTAATGTTTTACCGTGAGAAAAGCGCTGTTGAAGTGTTAAGTGAAATTTGGCAATCCAGGATCGAATCCACGCTATGCCTGCATGAAGTCACAACAAATACGTTGTGGAATAAAACATTATCTACTGTCATGGAAAAAGTGTAACAGTAAAAATGCAGAATTATTGGAGTGATGGGCATTCAAAACAGTATGTAAGTATAGAAATGTATGAGTGAAGACTTAAGATTCAAATCAAGGAAGTGCAATAATATTGTTTAGCAGTTCAAAACTGTGAGTAGTGAAATGCAGAATTAAGTCGGCTGATCGTGAGAATCAAATATTGATCGCTTCGCTAAAAACTGCAGGTGGTATGGGTTATTTTCATTGGGTTGTTTAAATAAAATATTAGTAATATGTAGTAGATAGACGGATCCATTGGAGGAGCCCTATTATCGATTTTTTCCAACAATTTGAGTATGTCACAAGGTTTCCAGACATGAGTTCTACTCACGTGTCAAATAAAGTGATATTGTCTGCAAAAATTAGAAATTGAACAAACAAAAAAAATCAATATTGAAAGTAATAGAACATAAACAACGAAATGGATTATTTCCCTTGAGTGTTTAAAAATATTGTGCAGATGCTATGGGTTATTTCCCTTGGTTGTTTAAAAAAAAGTTAGTCATATGAGGTAGATATAAAGGTCCCTTCCAGGGGTCGTATTATCGATTTTTTCAACAATCAAAATATTCACGAGGTTTCCTCGTGACATACTCACGTATCAAGTTTCATCAAAATCAATAAAACGATGTAGTAAGAGTTAGCTAATAACGCCACAAACAAACTCACACCGATTTTCCACATATGTAGTAGATGTGTGTGTGTGTGTATACATATATATGTATGTAAGAGATGAAAAAATAAAACAAAAATAAGTTTTTAGTATGTTGGCCATGGGAATTTCTGTCAAAGAGATATGGTTACACAAAGTTGTACATTATCTCCCTCTTTCTCTCACATAATTACTCTTTCTCTCTCTTTTATTATTCCTCCCACTGCTACCATCAACGCTACTACTTTTGATAAAACATCATCAACTGTCCCTAAATTTCTTTGTCTCTCTTTCTCTCCCATTGTTTTTCTTTCTTTCTTTTCTTCTCTCTCTCTCTGTCTTCACGTCTCTATGCCAACTATTACTCTCGCCCCATCATGAGGAACAGTAGGATTGTCATTGAATAGTGAGAAATGTGGTCTAAGTATAACACACTGACACACAGAAATTAGTTTACGCATTATATATATATATATTTATATATATATATATATATATATATATATATATATATATATATATATATATATGTGTCTGTATGTATATAAATACAGACACATGCATGGACTCTCTCTCTCTCTCTCTCTCTCTCTCTCTCTCTCTCTCTCTCTCTCACACAAACAGACACACTCATGCATACAACTTAGCTATTTGTTGTTTTACCCTACGAGTATTCTGTCTTTCGTCTATATCCATCAAACTAACATTTTAATCGCTCTCTCTTTCTTCCTCTATCTATCTCCTTATCTATCTGTCTGTCTAATCTATCTTTCAGTCAGGCAATGAATATATCTATCTTTCTATCAACGCGTGTGCACACCTATACGTGTATAAGTAACTGAATGTATCTTTATATTTGGAATATTCTTCCTTTATCTTTAAGCATCGAGTTTTATTTTGCCACCTCTTTCTTCTCATGATATGAAGACACTGAGGCACGGGTAGATAAAAGTATAGGCGTGGGCACACATTTTCACACACATGTACACATACAAACACACACATTCACACACACACAAACACAAACACACAAACACAAACACACACGTAAAATATGTATGTATATACGCATCTGTGTGTAAATATATATGGTAAGGTATACATAGATGTATGTGTTTGTGTGTTTATATATGTTTTATATATGAGTATGTGTAAATAAATCTATATGCGTACATGTGTGTGTATATATGTATTTACATATATGTATATGCGCATGTGTGCGGATCTATAGATATACATGAATATTTATATATATGTATATATATGTATATGTGTATACATGTGTGTGTATGAAAACTTGTGTGTACATATTTGTATATATGTCTGTATAGATATATATATATATATATATATATATATATATATATATATATATATATATATATATATATATATATATATATATATATGTATATATATATAAATATATATATATGTATATATATATATATATATATATATATATATATATATATATATATTTATATATATATATATATATATATATATATATATATATATACATATTGATATATGTATATATATATTTACATATATTATGTATTATGACAGATATATATGCATGTGTATATCTGCCTATATCCATCTATCTATCGGTTTGTTTGACAGTCTGTCCGTCTCTCTCTCTCTCTGTATATATACATACTTACATTCATACATGTATGTATATATATATATATATATATATATATATATATATATATATATGTATGTATTTAAATACATACATACATACACACATATATATATATCTGCACATTCACACAAACTCATACACACACACACGCACGCACACATATTTATTATGCAGACACGCAAGCACGCATAACATGTGAAACTGCTGAGATTTTTCACAGATAAAAAACAGTAATCAATCGTTACAAAGTTTTAGAAAGTAGGATTTCAAACGAAATATAACTGTAACAACATCAACAACAACAACGGCAACATGAACAATCAACAACTGCAGCAGCAGCAGCAGCAGGAGCAATAACAGTAATATCAACAACGATGATATCAATGACAACAGCAATATCAACAACAATAACAACAACCAGAACAGAATCAATAACAACTGCCTGGTAACAAGGAAAAAAAACAAAGACACTACAGCAACAACGCCATTAGTCACAACAACAGCAACAACAACAACAACAACAACAACAACAACAACAACAAAAATAAAATCAAAAATGAACGTCAGCAGACATATTACTACACCAGTAAACTGGTGTGATTACTTCCTTAACGGGATTTGCACGAAAGCATTCCACAGCTGAATCATCAAGAGAACACACTGTATCTGTAGGACACCATCTATCATAATATAATATCTTTCATCTCTAACCTTCCACACAAACAATATGCATATATATGTCTGCTCGGAGAATCGTCAGAGCGGCAGGAAATATGCCTACGGTGTTTATTTACAACCCTTTATGTTCTGTGTTCAAAACCATTCGAGGTCAGATTCGCCTTTCATCTTTCCGGGATTGATAATGTTAAGAAGCAGTGAAGCACTGATGTCGATTTAATGTACTTAAGATCTATCCAGGATTAAAGAAGAATATCAAGAGAAAACTTTGTCCATTTGAGCCAACGACCACCTCTCTAAGTGGTCGTGCGGACTTGAAGAAATAGTAACCAAATCTGCCTCATATTATATATTATATATTATATACAGGCGTAGGAGTGGCTGTGTGGTAAGTTGCTTGCTTACAAACCACATAGTTCCGGGTTCAGTCCCACTGCGTGGCACCTTGGGCAAGTGTCCTCTACTATAGCTTCGGGCCGGCCAAAGCCTTGTGAGCGGATTTGGTAGACGGAAACTGAAAGAAGCCTGTCGTATATATGTATATTTGTATGTGTGTGTATATGTTTGTGTCTGTGTTTGTTCCTCCAACATCGCTTGACTGATGCTGGTGTGTTTACCAACTGATGCTGGTGTGTTTACGTCCCCGTAACTTAGCGGTTCGGCAAAAGAGACCGATAGAATAAGTACTAGGCTTACAAAGAATAAGTCCTGGGGTTGATTTGCTCGACTAAAGGCGGTGCTCCAGCATGGCCACAGTCAAATGACTGAAACAAGTAAAAGAGTAAAAGAGTAAAAAAGAGTAACTGTCATAAAAAAGAAATTAAAAAATAGCACGCTGGACAGTGAGGTCTTGGTCTTCTTGTACATTGGAAAAAAGACGAGGTAGCCATGCCTGGAATGCCTTTGATCTTAAAATTTGTTTAGTTGCAGTTTTGACGTAGGGTTAAACTCTAATGACCATCGAATCACATTTCTATAAATAAGTAACACATCTCCATAGATACGTTATAATTGTTTTACCTGTTACTAGTGTTTACCCACAGGCCAGCACTGCTGGAACAGACCTAGAGCTAGAGGCATTCTTTCCGTGAGCATACCACCTTTATAGATACTGCTCATGTCGGACTACATTATCCCATGTATATTACGTTTTGAAAACCTTAAGGTGTAACATGAACGATGTTTAGTTACAATTTGTAGCAGGTAAACAACTCGGGGTTTTCTCATCATTGCATTGTAGTTGTAGTTGTTGTTGTTGTAGTGGTGGTGGTGGTTGTGGTGGTGGTGTTAGTGGTTGAGGTTGTTGTTTTTGTTGTTATTGTTGTTTGACACTCCTTGACATCCATGATAGGGTAAATTTATGATTAAATACAGTCCACCAAGCCATGCCATCCTTGAAAATACTTCATTTCGAGATAATAACGTTATCCAGTGCTTGCCCTGACATTTCTTTCTTTTTAAAACCAGTGAAGCGTGAGAGATTTTAACTTTTATTTCTAGCATATCGACTGCCCACAAAAAGGTTCTTTATTTGATTCGTACAAAATTTGTATACTTGTTTTTGTTGCAGTATAAAACACAATGGCCGCACACTGACTTGAGGAGAGAAAATTATGTTTTTAATATAAAAGCTTGTAATAGAGTGGTGGGGAGCTATCAGAATCGTTTGCGCATCGGGCAAAATACTTAGCGAAATTTCACCTGTCTTTGCGTTCTGAGTTCAAATTCCACCGAGGTCAACTTAGCATTTAATCTTTTCGCACTCGGTGTAACCAGTATGTGCGTGTGTGTATGTGTGTATGTGTGTGCGTGTATATACCTGTGTGCATGTGAGTGTGTGTGTATGTGTGTGCACGTATGTGTATGTGTGTGTTCGTGCGTGTGTATGAGTGTGCGTGTGTTTGTATGTATGGAGGCATATGTACGATTTTGTGCGTGTATGCACCTGTGTCTGTGTATATGCGTGTAGTTGTGTGTACGTGTGTGCGTGTATGCGAGCGCGTGTGTATGTGTACGTGTGCGAATATGTAGGTGTATGTGCGCGTGGGGTGGTGTGTGTTAGGTATGTGTACATTCCTGTGCGTGTGTGCTCGTCCGTGTATGTGTGCATGTGTGCGCGTGTGTATGTGTGAGTGCGTGTATTTGTGCGTGTATGTATGTGTGCGTGTATATATATGTTGTGTGCATGTGTGTATGAGTGCATGTGTATGTATGTGTGTGTATGCGTGTGTATATGTGTGTATGTGCGTTTGTGCATGCATGTGCGCGTGGGGTTGTACACTTATGCATTTGTACTCCATAGATGCTACTTAATTGTAGTAAAAGGCTATAGTGTACTCTTGCATATCTTCACCCTGTATAGAGGATTTTGTACACAAAATGCATGCGTCGATATACACATGTATGCATGATATATATATATATATATATATATATATATATATATATATATATATACACACTTACAAACACACATGTCTGTGTGTATGTGCGTATGCATGGGTGGTGTATGTGTTTGTATCTGTATACGAGTTTGTGGCGATACTTGCGCTATTCTCGAGTTGTCGCTTCCACTTGAAAGCCTCTGAACTCTTTTCTTGGCTAATCCACATGTGTGAACATTTCTACATCAAAACGCACCATTTATCTTTCACTAATCTCTTCTACATCATTCTAACAAGCACTTCCACCACTCCCCTTTGCCTGCACCCCCTACACACACATATACACATGCAAAGACACAGAAACACACACACACACACACACTCACACATATATATATATATATATAGCCTATCGTATGTTCCCCTACCCCAACTTCACACATCCAGTCCTCTTATACATTCTATAGCACACTTTAGTGCTCTCTGGAAACATGTCGGCTGCAAATGACATTGCATCCAAAGAACCAGTCAGGTCACGTACCATTTCTGCTATTCCTGTTCTTCGACAAACACGTTGGAAACGTCATTCATTCATTTGTTCACTGATATGTATGTATGTATGTATGTATATATGTGGGAGTGCGAATGAGTGTGTATATGAGTATATGTTCATTTGTATATGGATACCCCCTTCTATTAATATATATATATATATATATATATATATATATATATATATATATATATATATATATATATATATATATATATATATTCGTATATGTGTATGGTATGTATATTTATATTTATATATGAATTCGTGTGCATGTATATGTGTGTGTGTGTGTGGCTATCTACAATTATATATATATAGTTAACAAAGCGGAGGAAAAAGATAAGAAAAACTACAACGCGAGGGCGTAGCGAATGCATAGTTTTAAAGAGACGCTCAGAGAAAGAAAGAAAGAGTGATTGTTTTACGTTTCGAGCAGAGCTCTTCTTCAGAAACAGGACACATAAGAAACATGTACACACACACACACACACACACACACACACACATACACACACACACACACACACACACACACACACACACACACACACATGCACACACAAACATATACATATATATATATATATATATATATATATATATATATATATATATATATATATATATACATACATATACGTACAAATATATATACACGCAGACGCACATATATATATGTATATCTATATGTGTACATATACATATATATATATGTGTGTGTATGTATAATATATACATATATATATATACATGAGCATACACAGCAAATATATGCATACACGCACGCGCACGTACAATAACATATTCATTCATATGTATATATTATACATACACACACACGCACACACACACACACGCACACACACACATATATATGTTAATATATATGTTCATACGCATACGCATATATATATATATATATATATATATATATGCATATATATATATATATATATATATATATATATATATATATATATATATGCATATATATGTTTATATTTATATTTATATACACCCGCATGTAAGAATACATATGTATATTCACACGCATACGCATATATATATGTATATATGTGCATATATATATTAATATTTACATACACACGCATGTAAGAATTCATATGTATATAAGTATGTATATCCACATATCAATAAATACTTATATCCAAGCATACTTGCACTACTACATACACACATATGTGTGTGTGTGTGTGTGTGTGTGTGTGTGTGTGTGTGTGTGTGTGTGTGTGTGTGTGTGTGTGTGCATGTGTTTATTTTCACACACACAATCATATGCATCCATGGATGCATATATGTACATACACAGACATATGTATATATTGAGAGATAAAGATAGAAAGAGCATAAGAGAAAGAAATATTCTTGTGTACCTGACTTGTGTACCTCTCCTTGACTCCTCTTACTATAACGTACCTAGCTCAAGCAGAAATATTTGTTTACACTCACTATACATACACACAAAGACATACATACATACAATCAAACATACATACATACAAACATACATACTCAGCTTGTTTCAATCACTTCCAATCAACAATTCTTTATTATATGTCTTCTCCATGCTCTTTATCTGTTCTATCAGCTTCTGTTATGAATCCTGTCTATCTGTCTATCTCACATTTAGTCTAGTATCTTGATGACATTTATCTGACATTCGTCATATCGTTTATTGTTCCCTCTTGTGCGTAGTTCTCGATTTTCTTCATAAACTCATTTATTTTTTTATCGCATAATTTTTCACGTCACATCTGTAATTTTGCAACTGTATTTTCCTAATTTAATATTTGACACCAGATTATCTAATCGGAATTTTAGCTGGAGGTTTTTAGAAGTGACCACAGCTATTAGCTGCAATTTAATATTTGTGTTTGTATACCAATGGCCTTACAAACATTGGTTTCAATGTGTATATTACTTCCTTATGTAACTATATATATTTCTTTCTATCTCTACATTTTATAATGAAAGCACACGCAAATATATACTCGCTCAGGTTTGCTGATACACACATACTCACATACTACTTGAACTTACTTGTATATGCGGTGGTATTCATCTGGGATGTGTTGAGCCGGTTTCCAACACTGTTAATTTTCGGAGATTAAGTGGGAATAAACATATTCACATACGGTTCCTTTGGGATAGGAAGATGCGTAGCAGCTCATCTTACCGTCGATTGTAGACCATTGCAGGAGACTTGATGACCAAGTAACCGCCGATTATCGGAGCAGACGGAGCATGGGTTTCAAGATGGTTCTAGAGACAAGTACCTGAAACCCAGTGGTAATTCAGCATGCCGTACACTAACCCGATATTTCTGACTGCCCGTGCTTTGCTAGATAGACGTTGAACCTACACTAGATTTACGTACCATTGAGAAAAGTCTTATTCTAGACTTTCTGGATGTCTAGCGACCCTCCCCGCCAGACTAACGACCCGACCATACCACAGGTTGTACTGGATTACATGTTACTAGTAGCACTTATAGAACACAAGCGACCTGATACACACACACACACACACACACACACACACACACACACATGCACACGTGCATATCATCATCGTCGTCGTCGTCGTCATCATCATCATTATTGATTCACCGTAGTGTGTGTGTCTTGTGTGCGTGTGTGTGTGTGTGCGTGTGTGTGTGTGTGCGTGTGTGTGTGTGTTTGTGTGAGATCGTATGTAAGATACTGAATTGATAAGGTAATGATCTCTCATCGAATGATATCAGATATAAGAAACAGAAAAGATGGGTAATAATCACACACTGAGTGATCTCGTATGCAAGGCAGAAGTGATAAAGAACTTATCAGT
>NC_142942.1:4043328-4068328 GCF_046866305.1 Octopus bimaculoides | reverse complement strand
TTTTTTTCTGGATGCGGATGTTATCACCATATTGAGTTGACTTCTCTGACCGCCACTAATGAAGACGATTTGTTAAAATTAATCAAAGAAATACAAAAGACGTTCGGCCAGCAATCAAAGTTACATTGAACAGCCTTTTCCTTGAGTTACGAAACAATAGAACAGAAAACTCGCTCGCATTTTTTAATGTCATAACGGAGAAAAATGAATGAGCTGCCGTAGGCGGCACTCCTTTATTTGCGTATGGACGAAACGTGGGAAGATCTTCGAAAAGTGTGTAGATTTCGAAAAGTAAAAAGTAACTGAAAATATACACAATTTACAAAATGACAAAAAAAAAAAAAAAAAAAAAAAAAAAAAAGAAAACAAATTATGTCTTTAGAGTAGGATAGCCACTTATAGATTTACTGAAAGATCTCCACATCTCTGAATTATCCTGAACTATCAAAGTCCCTCGCACAACTCTCATTCACCAGCTAACAGGACCATGTTGTGATATTTTCCTTCGGTTCATAGTTGCTACTCTCATTCACGCCTCAACAAATCTTCTGGAGAGAAGTATTTCCATGTCTATCATTAGATTCCGCTTCAATTATAACTTGAGATGTGGTGATGAGTGTTTCGACTAACGACGAAAGTGTTTACCTTTAATCATTTTAGTCAAGTTCCCCATACATCTTCTTTCGCCACGGCCTCCAGAGAGAGGAAACTGAACTATCTTTTGCAACAGGATGAAGACAGCAAGGTGACCGTCACCATGGGCTCGACCGATATGCTGATTCGTGTTACCTGTAACAATAAAAGCTCCACAAATCAGCAGTGCCCGAATACAGGGCCACTACGTGTACAAAAGTTTCGTAGGAGTGGCTGTGTAGCAAGTAACTTGCTTACGAACCATATGGTTCCGGGTTCAGTTCCGCTACGTGGCACCTTGGGCAAGTGTCTTCTACTATAGCCTCGGGCCAATCAAAGCCTTGTGAGTAGATTTGGTAGACGGAAACGGAAAGAAGCCTGTCGTATATATGTATATATATATATGTGTGTGTGTGTTTGTGTGTCTATGTTTGTCCCTCCCAACATCGCTTGACAACTGATGCTGGTATGTTTACGTCCCCGTAACTTAGCGGTTCGGCAAAAGTGTCCGATAGAATAAGTACTAGGCTTACAAAGAATAAGTTCTGGGGCCGATTTTCTCGAGTAAAGGTAGTGCTCCAGCATGGTCATAGTCAAATGACTGAAACAAGTAAAAGAGGGTAAAAGAGAGCTCTGCAGGTATCTGGATCAGCTTTGAGCAAACCAGGGATTTCTGAAAGTAACCCATAGTTCACTAAATAGAAAAAAAGCTGTGGAACAGACCATCCAGGAGATTCTCATCGACGCTAGATAGAAATATTCATAGACCCACCTAACTTGATAATGCAGTCGCTGTAATTTGCTCTCAGAGAATAACAGATTCAGCTTCCAATAGCTGTGTTTCTGTTTATTCATTTACATTTTACGGGCAGTTATGTAGATCAAATTTACGGTTTGTGTCATTGATCAGATCAAATTGTGGACACCCTAGAGAATTCCATTCAGATGGACAACGAAATACAATAATGCTGTGGTTCCATGTTTACATAGATGAATTCTTGAAAATCAAGTTCATATATGTCAAACAGATGTGACCGTGCTTTTGCGTACACGTTTCCTATTGGTTAACTCATATAATTTAAGTGTTGATTTAAAATGGTAATCTAATCGATTACTATCACTTAAGAGCCGGTCCAGTTGCACAACGCTTTTAGACGACTGATGAAATCTAATCACGCTATTACAATTAGGACGAATGCCGCCACAATTCTGAACTGCCTTCGATAGTGCTCTTATCGAGTACCAGCTAGTCACCGATTGTCATTGCCGAGATATTCAGGCTTTTCAAAACAATACTACAAACCATTGCCAAATTCTGGGCCAACAACAAGATGTATACAACTAATAGTCGTAAAAGATCGGTGTGTGTGCGCGTTTCCGGAAATCCTGGTCTTGCGGCTGGTTACCTCATCTGTATCTAGCTACCTGAAACCATCAAAGAAGTGGTCTTGCTTTCAAGTTAACCTCAGTCCAGTCAAGAGTATACTAAAATTTGGTATTGTGTGGTCCACGCGACAAGGTTGATGTCACTCCATATCCCTCTAAAATATTTCTTCTCTTGAGGCCATTTTCTACTCGATGACCATTTATCGAAAGCATAGTTATGCTAATGGAATGTCACTATTCTTCTGACTTATTTCTCAAAAATCTTTGAAACGCAAAAGTGGTGCTCCTAACATCTCTCCAGATAATGTTTGATTTCTGTTAGGTCTATTTATCTTTTCCAGAAATGTTTTCAGTTGTTTTCACAGATGTTGCAAAGCGACACGAACTTGTTCTTACTGGATTTTATATGTTTGGTGTAACTACTAATGTGGTTGCGCTGGCTACAGTAAATATGGTATGGTGATGATAGCAGAAGTTCAAAAGTTGTTGCATTTAGTGGAAATATTCCTGGTGAAGAAAAACGGTAGTTACATGATAGTTTATATACTGACGACGTTTGTCGTTTCATAGCATCTTCATCACACTTAATCGTCTAAAGAACAAGTACATATAAATCTATCATTCCTTGACTTGGTTAATGGAAATTACATTCTTCTACGCATCACCTATATCTTCTAACCTATTACCTGCAAATATTTTTATCTTGCCTATTCCCCAATGTATTTTACGGGCCCCAAAATTCAGTACCCCCTGTAACACAACTCTCTTATGTCAATCCTTTGTACAGGAGCCAACCCATGTCTGGTCCACTATATTTTGTCGGTGGCTACGCTCATAAATCTACTGGCAAAATTTCATCTTGCGTGTGATAATGTAGGAATGCTTTTGTTTTTGTAAAGTATATCTGTTTGTGTGAAGGTTATTTTCTTTTAATAACTTGTCTCCTTTTTTTTCTTAAACAAATTTTCTGTTATTTCTATGAGTGATGTAACTGTTGCTGCCATATTTATTGTAGCCTTCTCCCTCTGCCACCTCAGTAGCTTCTATGTTTACAAATATTACTTGTTTTAAAAAGTGTCTGACGGCCAAAAATTCAAAATGCTAAGTAATTTTCATCATACAAAGGAAGTGAAAAAAAACTCAAAAAAAACTCAAAATAAACACACGAAAGACTCTTCACACAAACACGATACACAACTTTCACACTCGTAAAGTAATCCTATACTTTATTAAACAAACGAACTCGCAAAAGACACGTCCAATATTGGCAATAAATAATAATAGTAACAATAAAAATAATAGTAACAATGATAATAATAATGATAATAATAATAATAATAATAATAATAATAATAATAATAATAATATGTATTACTGTTGTTGTGGTTCTTCTTCTTCTTCTTCTTCTTCTTCTTCTTCTTCTTCTTCTTCTTCTTCTTCTTCTTCTTCTTCTTCTTCTTCTTCTTCTTCTTATTATTATTATTATTATTATTATTATTATTATTATTATTAATATTATTATTATTATTATTATTACTATTATTATTATTATTATTATTTTACTCTCCACCCTTAAAAGAAACACGACTTGCAGTAAAGAATAAAACATGAAGCCCGAAAGAAGTAATATGTACCATGCTAATTTAAACTGTTGTTAATTAGATTTTTGGAAATTGTCAGATGAAAACAAGGTATTGAAACTTAATTTTAAACCAACTAGCACAATAATGGCATCGATAACAACAGCAATAACAACAAAAATAATATCAATTAACAATTAATGATTGATGTATGAGAAATAGCTTTTGTTGCAAAAATAAAAAAGAAATATGAATGCTTAACATGAAAATTCTTTAAACAGATACAGCTATTTAAAAAAAAATAACATCTGTGTAGCAAATACACTGCAAAACAAGCCAATTAATGATGGATGCTGTTGATATTGGAGAGAGAGAGAAAGTGAGAGAAGTGGGGATTTACAGCTGGTCAATATGTAGTTGTTGAAATTAAAATTGAAAGAAAGACAAACCATAGTCGGATGCTCATTGTCTTTACGTCCGTGTTTTCTCTATCATTAAACAATTCTAACCACATCGTTGCGTCTAGAATTTCCCCTTCTTGAAAAAACAACAAACAAAATTCCATCGGATTATACAGGAGTCCACTGAACAAAAGACGTGTTGAATAATGTAGTTTTAAATATCTGGAATATGTTTTGAGAGGTTCATGGGTGTGACATTTTGGATCATAACCATGTAAGCCTGGAAGCATCACTTACCTAGGGCTAAACAACGCTTCTTGGAAATATGCGTTTTATGATCTCAAACAGGTGCCTATTATAAGGTCACTCAATCTATTAGAAATAACAACCAAATCCCTCTCAAATCTCCATATGCCATCTTAAAAAAAAGACGTAAACGATATTATAGTGCGAGATATATTACGGCTACGAAATGGCGTGATGGTTACAGAATATATACAAAGCTGTAGGCCAATGATAATAGATCTGCTGGATTAGGACTAACTTTGGACTAAGCAAGAACAAGAACAAGAACAACAAGAACAACAATAATTACAATAACAAGACGTCCAAGAAGAAAAAAGCAACAAAAAGTTTTTCTGCATCTTTTGCAAACATTTTATTCCGATGTTTTCCACCAAAATTAATTAATTTCGTGAATGTCCAGAGTCAATAAAGATACGCAGTTGGTTTAATGGGAAAATAGTTCACGTTTACATTAAATATAAGAAACTCTACATGGTTACTTGACTTGCTGGACATATCAACAATATATCCTCCAAATCATTGCGTAGTGTTTAACAAGCATAAAGACCCATTGAAAACATGTTGGCATGGACATAACTGAAATACCTTCCACTATAGTGCTGTTTGATCAAAAATGACTTGGAGATAAATAACATCATCATCACCACCACCACCACCACCATCACCACCACCACCACCACCAACAACAACAACAACAACAACAACAACAACAACGGCAACATATAAATGGCATTCTGTTCAATGAAAAATTTTTTGAATTGTCTGAATTGTTAGACACCAGCTTTAGCTAGTGCCTCCCACCACAACATCAAGTCAACTAAAATCTATTTTATAAGGTTTGGTGGAGGGTAACTGCACCGAAATAGGTTGGGAAGACTGTAAATCAAAGCACCAATTATCTGGGGGAATATTACCCTTGGGTCAGAGCACATGGCCTTGTGGTTAAGCTGTTGCACTCACAATCCGTGACTGTGGAATCAATTCTTAGACCGGGAAGTGCGTTGTTGTTCTTGAGCAAAACACTTCATCTAACGTTGCCCTACAATCACTTTGAAACACCGTGCACCTGTTCAGGCAACGTCGGTTTCATGGACGGTGTGTGAGCTAATGTACAGCGCATACATTTCATCATTATAAACAAATCATCTGTGTAGGTCTTTCTGCCAAAAGTTCAACTCTCATACGGGCGAGTCCATCATCCCCCTTGAAATGTCACATCGTAGATATTCTACTGACCCAAATGCAAGAGTGCTGAGGAGGTGTTTCGTGACAACATGGGTACCTAAAGCAATTCGTAAAAGCATGGTGCATGATACCTAGTCACTGACGTTTGCGAGAGACGGCCTAAATTCTTTAGATAAATAAAAATCAAATTAGACTTTAACCCGTTCTCTCTAATGCTAAAGGATGGTGATGATTCTATCATAATCTGGCGTTTGAATTATTTGACGTAGTGTATGTGTATCTTTTTCTGTGCCTGACGCGTATGTGTCTAAGTCAGTGCATATGCGCGCATGTGTGTGTATTGAATTCTTTATTTCAAAATTTTCACAACGCATTTATGAATTAAAAAAAAAATGCTAAAAAATTATTAAAAAACAACAAAACAAACTTAAAATGTTAGTAGTCATGGTAGTGGCGATGAAGGTGATGCTACCTGCAAACACTAGATTAACAACAACGGATAAACGGAATATTCTTTCTTTCTTCGCATATTTTACTCTTTTTCTTTATATATACTTATCAGCTCCATCCCCACAACCACCATCAGCATCAATACTGCTGCTGACGTTGTTGTTGTTGTTGTTGTTGTTGTTGTTGTTGTTGTTGTTCTTCTTCTTCTTCTTCTTCTTCTTCTTCTTCTTCTTCTTCTTCTTCTTCTTCTTCTTCTTCTTCTTCTTCTTCTTATTATTATTATTATTATTATTATTATTATTATTATTATTATTATTAATCACTAGTCTTATTTCTATCACGTGCTTTGACTGCACTACCGAGCGCAGCTCTGTGTGCCTTGGGTATGTGCTGTGGTTTGTTGTGATACTCTTATTTTCAGTGTATTGAATGTGCATTACGTAGGATGTGTGCGGTGTCTAGTAGAACTATTTTCTGTAGGTTATACCCATTCGTAAGTCCCGGTGTTATTGTTATGTATTTGTCATAAAGTTTTTCAAGTATACCTAACGCACCTATTATAGGGATTGTTTCTATTTTTATGATCCACATTTGAGTTACCTATATTTCCAGATCTTTGGATTTTCATATTTTCTCCGTTTCTTTTATCATCATCATCAGCATTATTATTATTATTATTATTATTATTATTATTATTATTATTATTATTATTATTATTATTATCATTATTATTTTAAATGGTATTCTTTCATTATAACTTTATTTCAGTTGTCTTAGTACAGGGCATCCTCCAGAGGTCAAGAGTAGCAAGGGCACTTTTGTTTTGCTATGAATACTAAAAATTATTACCATATTTATTCCATTTTAGATAGAGAGTGCTTTCCATACTATATGGGGTGTATCCATCAAGGGGTTATCTTTTGTAGTTCACGGTGATTGGAGTTGCCAAGGAGTTGCTAAATATATTTCTGAGCTCCTTTCTTTATCTCTTCCTAATGCACCAATTACTACTCGTATTATCGTAGTACTAAGCTTCCACATTTCTCTCATTTCAATTTGCAGATCTTTACAGTGAGAAAGCTTTTCGTATTTCTTTCTTGAGACATTTTGATCTTGTGGGACAGACATATCTATTACGTTCCTCTGTTGCAGTCCTTGATCACACTGTCTTGTCGATTGGAGTCAATTTTTCTGTCTGTTTGTATTGGGAAGTTCCAAAGGATGGTGACGCTCTCTCCATTTACTACATACTCTGGATGATGCCCGTACCACTTATCATGGGATTTAATTTTGTAGTATTTATAAGCATTCCAGTGGATGTACTACTCTAGTCTGTCATGTCTTATGAGGTTCTCCTTTTCAGCCAGAAAAAAAACATGATCAATTGTCTCTGTGAATTTTCCACATATTCTACTCGAGGAGTCAGAGCCATCTTAAAGGACGTTTGTATGGCAGTTTCTGGTAGGTAAGCTCTGATCTTGCGCTGCAATAACGAAACCTTCTGTTTCCCCTATCAGACCTGACCATTGCAGCCATTGATCAATATCAGATTTGGACAGGTGGTTAGGCTATTTTCCATGCAGGAGTTTACCTTTTCAGTTGTCTTCGATATTATTTTAAAGAGGCCACAATTGTTGGAGCTATCTAGTAAATTTCCAGAGTCTTGATGATCCGTGCATGGGGGACACTGTCAAAACCCTTCTTGTAATCTTTCCAAGCGGTGCTAACGTCTTTGCGCTTGGATTTGCAATTTTCAGTGACCATTTTATCAATCAGTAATTGGTGCTTACATCCATATGAACTCCTTTTACAAACATTTTTGTTCCACTGGGAATAACATCCTATTGTCCAAGAATTCATATGTTCTATTCGCTATTATAGATGTTAACAGTTTATATATAATGGTGAGGCATATTATGGGTCGGTATATTTGGGGGTTAGTAGTTTCTTCTGTTTTTGGTGACAGATATGTAATCCCTTTGGTAAGCCATTTTGGGTCTTTCGCAGGGCTGGACATGACTGCATTGAGTGTTACGGCTAAGTTGTAGGCGCCCATTAAAGAGTTTAGCCAAGAATTTGGAATCTTATCTATCCCTGGGGATTTCCATTTCTTTGACTTGGCGAGCGCCGCTTTCACTTCTTCAGTTGTTATATCCTACCATTCTTGATATTTGAGGTGGGCATTGACCCCTTCTATGTCCCTGACCAAATATGCATTCTGATTAAACTCATTTGTACTATTCCAAATGTTTGCTGCTGGGAAGGAGGTGTTGTCACAAAAATGGTATTTTTACCCCAGTTTCCTGTAGAATTTTTTCTGTTCTTGAATACTATGTTTTGTATATGGAATGCTGAGCATTTTTGTTTTTATATCTTGCCAGTCGTTTGGTTTTCAGTTGTCGTTTTTGTTTAAGGATTTCAATCTGTGTATCCTTTGTTTTCTTGTAAAGGTAATGTTTAGCAATTATTCTTATTAGTTTGTTGGGTTCGAAATTTCCCCATGACACCTGATGAAGGCCGGAGGGTATATCACCCGAAATGTTGTGTTAGCAACAAATAAGATGAGGACAAATATCCGTCAAATGTAAATAATGTAAATAAGTGTCATCTGTTGGTATTGATGCATCGATTAGAAAGCATTTTTTCTTCGTGATCTCTGACCACTGTATCCGAGTTATTGGCCTTAATTCCTCTGTCTGTGTGTATTGGCATATTCTAGATTATGGTTGCGTTCTCGTTTTCTGTGACATTTTCTGGCGTGTGCCTATACCATCTTTTTCCTGTTGCTATTCCACAGCGTTGGCATAGATTCCAGTGTATATAGGTCCCAACTCTGTCGTGTCTGTGAATATATTTCTTCTTAGCCAGGACTGGGCAGCCAGAGACAATATGATTTATTGTTTATTCTCCATCACCATATATTCTGCAGTTACTTGTATTTTTTTTCATTACATGGTGTTGGTGATTTCTGGTGGGAAGGCTTTGATCTTGTGCTGCAATTAAAAATCTTTCAGTCTCTGCATTGAATCCTGGGCTTCTCAGCTATTGTTGAGGTTTTGCTTTGTCTATTATTCTTTTACTCTTTTACTTGTTTCAGTCATTTGACTGCGGCCATGCTGGAGCACCGCCTTTAGTCGAGCAAATCGACCCCGGGACTTATTCTTTGTAAGCCTAGTACTTATTCTAACGGTCTAAAAAAATGTACAGCAAGGTTCACCACCATCCCCTGCTGGAGCCTCGTGGAGCTTTTAGGTGTTTCCGCTCAATAAAAACTCACAACGCCCGGTCTGGGAATCGAAACTGCGATCCTAAGACCACGAGTCCGCTGCCCTAACCACTGGGCCATTGCGCCTCCCCATTATTATTATTATTATTATTATTATTATTATTATTATTATTATTATTATTATTAGTAGTAGTAGTAGTAGTAGTAGTAGTAGTAGTAGTAGTAGTAGTAGTAGTAGTAGTAGTAGTAGTAGAAAAAGCAGCATTTGTGTTTCTATTCCTAAATGTTGTTAATGATTTTCATAAGAGCAAGAATGCCAAAACCTCTGGTATTCCCATGTCACAATGGAAAAAACAAAACAAATAAACAATCTTTGGAGGAAAAAGCCTCAAAAACATCCATGTTTAATGCCACCGTAAGAAACAATAATTATTTATGGTGGTAACACTTCTATTTCTTGCAGTTCATAGCATTTCAATATTTTAATGCCAAGTTCACTGTATGACATTTTTCCCCGATAACTAATGGTAGAACTTTAGGAAGAAATTTAGCTTTATGACTTCAACACACACGCACACACACATGTATGTATTGGTTTTTGTTTTTACACACTCATTCATATAATTCTTTCAACAGCTGGAAGAGAATAAATGTAAAAAAAACAAAACAAGAGACAGAAAGAAAACCAAGAAATACAATCCGCAATAAAAGGTGTCACGTGAAAATAATAGTTTTCAGAATGAAAATAAAAATGTAAAATAATAAAATTGAATAGGAATTTATCTCTTGGGTTTTTGTTTCCTATTGAATTGTCTAAACCAATTATATTCTCTTTAAGAATTATGAAGTTAAATATATTTCTGTTCTACTTTAGATTTTGCTATTATTCTTCATTGTATTACAGGCACACACACACACACACACACACAAATATATATATATATATATATATATATATATATATATATATATATATATATATATATATATATATATATATATATATATATATATATATATATATGTATATGTGTGCGTATGTATGCGTGTGTATGTGTGTATGTGTATGCAAACACATATATAAGTGAATTTTTATATTTTATCAACACCTTGTTTTTAAATTTATCTTTTTGTTAGTATTTACGTTGACATACTTATTTTGTTTATTTCTTTGAAAATATTCCCTTGCATCCCATTTAGTACAAGAGAACGTGCGAATATATCTATATGTGTATAATAATAATAATAATAATAATAATAATAATCATATATATATTTATATAATACATATATATATTATGTATATACATATATATGTACGCACACACATACACACATATATATGTGAGTATATATGCATATACATGATCATGTGTATGCATATATGCAAATAAGTACATACACGTCCATTTAGACACACACACGCGTATATGTACACAGCAACAACTACCACATGCTTGAAATATATGTTAAAAATTGCCAAAGTTATTGCTTCACTTTAACCACTCGGAAAATTTGTCTTCTCATATGTTTCTCTTCAGTGATGAATGTAAACATTATTACTGTTGTCTCAACAATAAGACATTAATTCTATAAGAAAAATGACAAACAAAACTGTTTGAAAGTCAAGACATGATGCAAATATGTCATCATCGTATCCGTTTCAAGTCTTGTTAAGCTGTACAAGAAAAATGGATGCGAAGATGATAATGATGGCATTTTTAGCAGATATTTGCATACATACGTTAATAATATATATATATATATATATAGACGTACTAAGACATTTTCGCTCATTTTCATACACATATCTAAATATTTATTTTTAGTTACATAGGAGGTGTAGTATAGTAATTCATCCACATATTGAGAGAAGTTACCAAGACAATATTGTGTCAATGGTATTTTTGCTGGATAGTTATCTTAACAATAGTAGCGACAAAGATGTACAGGAAATTACAACATAAGATGTCAATATAATTATATACCGGTTCGCAGAGTTTCCTGTCAGGATAACTTTGGAAAGACATAGAAAACTAATGCTAAGGAAAATGCTATAATCCAAGGAAACTATTTATGGATTGTGTCGGCAAAAATACTCGTTATCATTTCTCAATGGAGGAAGAACTCGGCTCAGAATGTCACAGTTCACTTCTCACAGTAAACGCTAATATTTTGTGTAATGTACTCTATATCAGTTAATAATTAGAAACTACTATAATGAGTCAAAAGCTAAAACTACACTAATATGATTGTTGAATTGGAGATATTTGTGACAAAATTAGTCATTTTAACCACACCAAACACCAAATTAAGAGGATACTACATTATTTCCCCCGCATCATATTTGTTTCATTTGATTAGGAATATATTAGATGCGAGAGGTGTTTGAGGATATGTTTGATAATTTTATATAACAATAAGAATTTTGCAACAACCAAATGTATTTTAATAGAATTTGCGTTCATATATAATTGTATTATCAATTAATTTCCTTTTCAACAACGCGCCAGATGTAGTAGTTAATGAGATTTACGTCTGGTGAGTTTGGAGGCCACAAATTTGGTGCTACATGATCGCAAATATTGTCTCACAACCATTCTTGAAATACGTTGGCTTAATGAGAATGTGTTGAGTTTTGTTGCAACGTGCACGGCCTTCCACTACATACTTCATCCATCCAGGGTATAACAACTGTCTCTATGCACCTCGACATTTCTAACAGCATTAATCCTATGACACTGCGAAAAAATAAAGTGACATGACATGAAATACGTTATGCACCGCTCCTAAAACCATCGCAATCGCTGGAAACTGACTGTGAATCACTTCGAGAACAACAGAAATATCTGCATATAAACATGTGACATTTCTATCTGTTACACTTTTGGTCTTATTCGAAGTTTTTCTCATCAGAAAAGACCCAAAGTATTCGTGAGGGCTTTTAATCTTGCTGCAGGAATTAAACGGTTTGCAGACAGGATTTGATCTCTTTTTAACATATACAACTTGCATCTAATGACTTCGTGCATCATAATTCTGATAGCTCACTCCGACATTTGAAAATCTTTGGCTTTGATCCTCATCATTTTTCCGTAATCATGGAAAAAGGATGTGGAGCAAAGCTGTGATCATTCCGCTGCATGAACTGTGGTGTCCTTATAGTGTCTGAAGGTTTAGAATGATTTTTTTCTCTCTTCCATAACCGTGAAACACTCCTGAGGCTCTTATTAGATCTCCTTTCTTTTCCTGTTTCCTCTTTGTAGCAAATTTTATCAATTATCGGTCTTCCATATATAAAGGATGATTTTGTATGAATTTTGTATGACATTCTTCTGTTGATCTGAGGAGCTAACTGTCTATATCTGCATCGATTCGTAAATGTCCAATAGTATTGTGCAATGGGTAAAATGAATATTGGTGCATACATGGAATCTTATTTTTCATTATACCCTAAAATTATTTTTACTTGATGGACACGGCCGTCATTCTAAGGATATCAATTGGTGAAATAAATATATACATCTCTCATATCTCCTGACCCATCTATCTGTCTAGCTATCTGTCTGCCTGTCTGTCTGTCTGTCTGTCTGTCTGTATGTCTGTATGTCTGTCTGTCTGTCTCCTTGTCTGTCTGTCTCTTTGTCTGTCTGCCTATCTATCTATCTATCTATCTATCTATCTATCTATCTATCTATCTATCTATCTATCTATCTATCTATCTAAGACTCAAGAGTTTTTAACTCTGAAGCACTGATTTATCTGTTTCGATATCGATAGTGCCATCTTTGATGCCTTTATACTTCGACGATAAATATATATACATGTTTACAAACAAATTTGCATACACATATACGAATAGTTTCAAATTTCCTCTCTACTCCATTCCGCTCCCAAACCATTGGTCAATTTGAGGCCAAAGCAAAATCAGTTTTCGATGGTGGCGTGAACTGGATCACACACTAGTCTTTGTGGTGATGAAGCAAATTTCTGAAACATACAATTATAGAGCCGTACATAAGTCACATAATTATACTTTTTATCTTTGTATTACATAACTTGTAAAGCCATTGTGCCCTAAAATAGGGGACACATGAGTAGTCCCAAGTTATTCTCTCTGTGTGTTCAAGAAACACATTAGATCAAGGCACACGACGGTTTTGTTGTTGTTTAAATGGATGTCCACTATGATAAAACAATCTTTTCATGAAAATCGTTACATTTATGATCATCAAATTTACCCTCTGTACTGTTGCAGGCCTCCGATCTTCCAGCTTTCAAGTCTTAACTGTTTCTCTGGATCAAGGGCGACAAAGTCTAATGCTTATCTCTGTCTCCTTCCAGTTACAGAAGCACCTGAAGCGATATAGGATCTTACTAAAGCATTATCGATTACTAGTAACAGCACCTATATTTATCCAATGTATTTCCATTTTAACTTTACGGTGATGTTTGAGAGATATTTGCCTGTTATTTCTAGCAATTTGGTTTCTAACATTTGCAAGGTAACTGGTGGTGGTCATGAGGCTAGATACAGTCATGAACCAATGGAAAAGTGCTGAATGACCTTCATTAAACAGTTTTAAAATAAGCCTCTAACAATTAAAAGATAGATGTATATCTAATTGAATCGACCACAACACATTACTGGTACTTATATTATCAATGTGAGAAAAAAATATTTGGCATTTGATCAGGATGTACTGTAAAGAACTTTGTGCTATACTCGATCATATCTTCCGATATTTTAACCCTTTATTTAGTGAGAAATCAACTGCTTTACACTCAAAAAGTATAAACAGAAAAGTGTTGATAACCATAGAACCATTCCTCAAAAACAACAAACGAATATCAAAGACGCAATTTGATTCATTTCACTTTACTTAAAAAACAATAGATTCAACTGAAGATAATTTTTAAGGAGCAAATTATATTTACATTGTCTATACATAGCACATTTTTTCTCTTAATGTCACAGTTCACTAAGTTTTTCATTGATCATTTTATTTTTCAAGTTGCACCTCTTTTGAAAGTATTTTTTTCTGTAATTCTTGTCAAGTTTATCTCACGTTACTTTTGTTTCTATTTTAAATTTCGGATGAAATGGTTTTTTTCTTTATATACATTTTTTTCCCCATTGAAATATATTTTTCAATATATTTCTTACTTTTTATTTCAGTTTTCTCTTTCGAAAGTTCCGCCAGAAAGCTTCTTTGTAGCAATCTACTTAATTTGTGTATACATCGTACAGCTCTATATCTTCACTAATCTTGATTTTTTCTTTTCCGTTATTTCTTCCATTGCTCTAAGATAATGAAAGATAATATCGTCGGAAGAGGTGTTATAGCGTGCGGACAGAAAAAAATGATAAACAGACTTTATTTTCAGATATCGGTTAACAATTTAACTTGTTAGATTACCAAACTGAATATGCAACAATGAAATACTGACCCGCCATATCTGGGACCTTGTAGCTGCTACAGCTGCAAGCATCGGGGACTTGCCCTGATGTTCGAGACGCATTGAAGTGTCTGGCCCACAGACGAGCTGTTGCCCTTACTGCCTTTTCTATTGCTATTTCAATGCATTCTACCTCTCAGGACGAGTTGATCGAGTATAACTTATCAAGCCATCTCAAACTATCAGGCTCTCCTCTCGTCACCTGCGTTTTGTCTAATTCCTCAAATCCCGCACTAACACCTCCAACTAGTCCTTTCTCTGATTAACATCTGTCTTCCAGGACCTCCTCATGGGAATGTTTTCTCTGAATAGTTTAACAACACTAATTTATCCATTTCGTAGGTTCCTTTCCTGTAATTAAAAATAATTAAAACCCAACAAAAATTAACAGGCCCATGAATAAGAAAATAAATAGTAAGATGAAATGAATTTAGTAACAGTCTACGCCGACAGCTAGTGAGTATAGTCAGTTACATAGTGAAATAATTTAGTTTATCTATAGGAGTGTTGTAAAGTCTAAAATATCTACTTCATGGAAAAGTGACTGATTTCACCTTTGAACGTATGATTGGGCAGAACACTACATGAAAATCCCTCCTAACAAAGGTACGAGGCGAGAAACCTGGGCGAAACAGTCCATTATATTACCCCAGGACTTAACTAGTAATATATTCTAACATCTCAGAATATATTACTTTCCAGAGTAGGGAATGTGATTCCCCCACAGCAAGAAAAACTAGTACTAGTCCAACAGAAGTAACTCGTCTACTAATGCGAATGGAGACAAAACAGTCGCTGTTGAGAATAAGTAGATTTCCTTCAATATAAGACTCAAGAGAAAAGATAAAAAGCTACAAAATCCGATTTATTTACGCCTACAATGAAACAATTATACCCGCCGAAAAAATACCTATATCATATGGATGGAAAACCACGCTGTGAAACTAAACTTCAACCCGAACGAAATGTAATTCACAGCCATTAGCATAAATAACAAAGTTCTAAGAAAACTCTTAGAAAACATATGTACGGAATTTCCCAATGAAGCATGGATTGAGGAAGAAATGAGATCACATTTTAAAGAGCATGAAAAAGACCGAGTTCTAATATAAACTTTGAAGAGACTCTACGAAATATAATATCTACATGAACCAGAAGACTGGTCCATTACTTGCTAGCCTAAAGCTCAAGAGAACCTCATCGACTATTTTTGGAATCACAAGCGAACAATAATGTTATCAAGAAGATGAGGGTAACTTGATCAACGCAAATGGAAGTTTAATCTTTACGTGAATGTCTTGCTTTATTATGAATTTATATTTATGTATTCATTATTCATCCAATTTATATATTTTAAAGCAACTTTCAACTTTCCACTCGTTTTTGTATAGCTTTCCGTCCCATCCTATACATCTTTGTAAGTAAAGTGTTTAATGGTTTTGCGTTTTGTACGGCTCTCTATCACTTCAAATCATTTTGTCTAAACAACAGCAACAGCAACAGCAACAACAACAACGACAACAACAACAACAACAACAACAACAACAACAACAACAACAACAACAACAACAACAACAACAATAACAACAACAACAACAAAAACAACAACAACAAAAACAACAACAACAGCAGCAACAGCAACAACATTAAAAATATATCTGCAAGTGACTTTAACAAAATTAAGAACTATAAGGACCCGGAAATTGAAATACAAAAGAAGTGGAATCTGAAAGCAAAAACCGTTCCTGTTATTGTAGGTGCCCTAGGTATGATAAGAATGGGATGTCAGATATATTTAGAAAATATCCCAGGTGAACTTTGTCCAAAGGAAATCCAAAAGATTGTGCTGACAAGTGCTACTCATATCCTCAGAGAAACTCTATCAATATAAATGCTTGCGTTGCATTATTTGGAGGTATTTCTCAACTGCCTCACTGCTTCCCCTCGAGAAGCTTTCACTTATATTTCAACATATCTAAGACCATTACTTGTGTTAGGGCGTTGAGTGTCTCCCGGCAAGTGATGGCATCAAGCATGCAGAGTAAAAGTAAACAACAAAAACAACAATGAAAGCAGCAGCTGCTACAACAACAGCAACAGTAATAATAATAAAGACGACAACAACAATAACAATAGCAATAATAATAATAATAATAATAATAATAATAATAATAATAATAATAATAATAATAATAATGATACTAATAATAATAATAATAATAATAATAATAATAATAATAATAATAATAATAGTGGTAGTAGTAGTACTAGTTAAACGTATATGTGGTATACAGTATAAAGAGCAAAAATAATAAGGATGTATATATATGTGTATGCATCTATATATGCATATATTTTATACGCCAATAAAAATGTGATTGTGATATGATCATACGAATATACGGACTCATCGAGGAAACCCACCCTCCAACCTCACTCTGAACACCAAATTTAAGTGCCTCACTCCAGTTCCTTTTCTCTGCCTCACAGGTCTATACTTAGAGTGGTGCCTTCTACTGTTGCCGCTTCTGTCATTTTCACCCACCTTTTATAAGATTTGAACGAGAAAAGCATCTTCCTTTCCGTCCCCACTCACTTTTTCAAATGAAATGATGGATCTACCAAAGAATATTGAATTAGAACTCATACCTTTCAACTTCCTCCAACGGACAACTTCTTTCATCACTACCATCAGATAGAGAAAAATTGCTTGCCCTCCAGATTAAAGGAGGGTGGAAGGGCAATCACCACTATGGGCTCGCGTGACAAATGGACCCGTCTGACACACGAGAGGAACTTTTCGACATAACTCTACAAGTCAGCAATGCTCGGATACTAAGCAAATGCATGCAAAACTGCTTCATCACTCAACTCGCAATCAACTGTTGCAACTTCCGCAGCTGTAACTCAAAAGCCAGCATGTACAGACTGGACGAGAGCAAGTAGCACAGATTATTATCATTATTGTGTTATTATTACTACTACTACTACTACCAAAGACAGCCTTCGAATTAGCTTATATCTCATTTCTGACACGACCTCTGTTGTTTCTTTCTTCTTGTTGTTGCGCAGTTATTCGTATTACGGTAATCACAGAATACTCTTCAAGAATATGATAGAGAATATTATATGTTAAAGGTGAACAAGTAATGAAAATAATTGGCTGAATTAGGGGAATCCATAAAAATGACGTCCAACGAGAATAGTGGATAAGTTCACACGGGAAACTGGAAATATCTGATTGGTTGGTGTCGGCCCTTAGTATTTCAGAGAAAGTAGTTTATGTCAGAAATTCTGAAACTAACAAGGACAAGAACTGGAACCCCGCCACTTAAAACTGTCGATCAAAATATTTTTGACGTCAGTATATCATTAAAATGAGCCGGCGTTCATATGAGTATCTTTTTTCTTCAACAAAGTGAGAAATTTTACAAGTTATAAAAAGTAAAAGGAAAATCTTAGATACTTTAGATATGGCAACTGCTATTCTTTACAATGCTCGCAGACATCCCTAACCACCACCGTCAACACCATCACCGACGCCACCAACACTGCCAACAACATCACCACCTCGACAGCCGCAACCATCAAAACAACGACGAAGACGACGACCACCAACAAGGTCACGACGACGACGACGACGACGACGAAAACCACCACCACCACCACCACCACCACCACCACTGTGATTAGCATCTCCCTCTTGCATCAACACTATGACCACCGTTAGCCAATACTCTAAAGAAAGGCTATATGGTCATATTTGGAGCAACTTTGCTCGATTCCAAGCCTGCTCAACATTGTTGACATCATGGTGCTAAACAACAATATCAATACAAACAACCTCGGCCTCACACGCTAACAATGAATACACACAAACAATGAATATATACAAAGAAAGAATACAAAACACACATACTCACACAGAAACCACTAGCACACAAACACACATGAAAAAAATCCGGTAAGAACGACAATAACCATAATAGATGTAACAAGATGGCGATAAAGATAGATTTTTAAAGAGGAAGTACACACAGAAAGATAAAACATTTCTTAACATCAAAACGAACACACCGACGTACACATGTCTGTCTGCATATATATGTTTATGCACACACACACACACACACACACACACACATATATATATATATATATATATATATATATATATATATATATATATATATATATATACACATGCAGAGACATACATATACGCATATATATACATATATGCGCATATAAATGCGTGTATATGTATACGTATGTATGCATATATATACATAGATACGTTACATAGAAACAGACACCATTGTATATTAGGAAGTATATATTTCTGTGAGCGTGTTGTACAGATACAAACATATACTCCATTAGATATATGTGTGTGTGTGTCTGTGTATGTGTGAATATATATATATATATATACACACATATCTACATGCATATATACATGCGTATATATGAATATATATATATATATATATATATATATATATATATATATATATATATATATATATATATATATATATATATATATATATACGTGTGCATGAATATATATTTATATATGTGCACTAAATATACACACTTAGGTATATATATATATATATACACATATATGTATACATATATTTGTGCATATATATATATATATATATATATATATATATATATATATATATATATATATATATATATATATATATATGGGCATGCTTATATACACATACATACATATATTTGCATATGCAAATATGTATATACTTCATATGATCGACGTTTAAAGTCGGCCAATTCCTTAATGAGGTAGCAGTTGTTATGATTATAATTTGTTCCCCTCCCTTACCACACCTTATCACACCTCACAACTCCTACACAATACTCTACCTTGCCATACCACACCTTCGTGTGATAATCAAAGTGATATCTGTCAGTGAACGGCAGTAATATAACACCTCGTTTAGTAGAAGGCAATATGGTAACACAAAGTTATCTGAAGGTATCTATCTAAACAGCGGGCAGATAACTATCTCTACAAGATTCATTCCAATTTCGCTAGAAGGAATTTATAACGGAAATTTCTCTTCTCAGATTGCTTATCTTTTCCTACCACAGAATTATATTTCTTTGAAATTTTTTTTTTTTTATGTTCACGTGGATTTAAATAAAAAAATATATTTCGATCTCTTGAGAGACGGAATGTCATCCAAATTACAGAAAACTAGGTAAACCGCGTAACACCATATGTTCATTCGGATAAAGGTGGACAGCAACAAGTAACACCATCAAATATTGCTTGTGTTTCAATTGCCGCTACTACTACTACTACTACTACTACTACTACTACTACTACTACTACTACTACTACTACTACTACTACTACTACTACAAGATAAAAATGGTTATACAAATACACATGTAACAAAAATTAACTCTGAAAACGATTAAAGGAAAAAAGATAAGAGAGTATCTTATAGAAAGAATAAAACAACAATAAATGTAAAAACTGACTGTTTTCGGGTCTTAAGTTCTTAACTAGATACAGTCGACCATTGGAAGACTTGAATGATATTTTTTTTTCATACACTAATAACTAACTAAAACAAATAATATAGATGTCAGTTATTAATGGGACATGTTTTTAAGATTTGGAAAATTGGCAAACAAATAAAACTTCACCATCTGTTTAAACAGACAATTTCTGAACATAGCTCTTGCCAACAATAAACATTATTAAAATAATGACTCTTACAAGACTACTCCTGTTTCCTTCTCTTTAGAAAGACAGTGAAAGAAATGTTATAAGTTACATAAAACCAGCTCCAACAAATAAATCTACTTTAATGTATTTGTATATTTGTAATACAGTTCTATATTTAAGAGATGAGGAATTATGTACATTATTTACCTTATTATCATTTGACGGATATTTGTCCTCATCTTGTTTGTTGTTAAAACAACGTTTCGGCTTATATACCCTCCAGCCTTCATCAGATGTCTTGGGGAAATTTCGTATATGGTGTATAGGTTCCGCGTTTTAAGTGAAGATTTCGAGCAGCACCCAAAAAGTAGTCAGGAATCTAATGAAAAAAAGACTCTGAAAACCACTTGCCCGAGAAAAAACATCACATTAGAGAATAAGTTGGTTATAAATTTATCCAAATTAAAACTTTCGCCCGACGATGTCTCAGTCTTAGAGCTTGGACTGAGTTTTTGCCCAAACACTAAAAATTTCGACAAGGATAAACTAGCTCAAGGGCTATTTCAGTTTCTCCGCCGCCACAAGCTGAAAGAATATTTTTTTGAGAAAACTGGTAACGAGGCGGCAGAAAAGCCTATATTTCCTAAAAATGATAATAATGATGATGATGATCGAATCTGGCATAATTGGATTGAAAAGAATCCCAGTTGGTATCCAGATAAAATTCGGGAGGGACGTTCACAAGCACTACTAGAATTTCTTGAATCTTGTCAGGCAGGCATTAGAGAAAACCTTAAAACAAGTGGAAAGAAATCCTGGAATAACCTCACAAATTCCCAACGTTACGCACTCCGACGTCTAGCTAATAACGATTCTATTGTTATTAAGATGGCGGATAAGGGAGGCGCTATCGTCATTATGGACAAAAATGAGTATATTTCGGCTTGTGAAGAAGTTTTAAATGACAAAACTTCATATGAAGAATTACCTGTCGATCCAAACCCCAATTACAGAGAGGAACTTGACAAAATAATTTTGGAAATGGAGGAAAACAATTTCGTTAGTAAGGCTGAATCTAGGATTTTAAGGTCTGAAAGAAGAACACCTGTATTTTATGGTCTCCCTAAAATACACAAACAGTTCGAAAGATTTCCTCCAATGCGCCCAATTTGCAGCAGATATGAATGCTGTACGGCCAAACTTTCGGAATGGCTGGATGGCTTTCTACTCCCCGTCGCAAAACGATCAAGTTCCTATATTCGGGATACTTTTTGATTTTGTATCTAAAATTAATAACTTTTTTAAGCGCCGAGGCCGTGTCGAGAACTGTTTTTTGGTAACCAAGTATGTTTCTTCCTTATATCCTAATATTGACCACAATGAAGGGGTAGAAGCATGCATGGATGCCTTTGAAAAGCGGTCGAATAAAAGTGTTCCAACAAATTTGCTCTGTAGATTACTGAGGTTTGTGTTAGAAAGTAACACAATACAGTTTAGACAAAAATTCTACCACCAGACGAAGGGTTGCGCCATGGGTACCCCCATGGCAGTTAGTTTCGCTAATGTCTTTATGACAAATTTTGAGACAAAGTTACTGAAGACATTCAAATCCCTTCATGGTCATGAACGGATACTCTGGTTACGGTTCATTGACGACGTATTTTTTGTCTGGGAAGGATCACAGGATAGTTTAATGGACTTCATGCATTTCTGTGATTGTTTTGCTAGAAACTATGGCTTTAAGTCCAACATAAAATTTACGTCTAGTTTTTCAAAAACTAGCGTTGAATTTTTGGACACAAAAGTCAAGTTTTCTGGAGGCAGAATAGTGACAGAGTTATTTTGCAAGCCAACGTCATCCCACATTGAGCTCCACCGCCGCTCCGATCATCCCCATCATCTTATTCGGTCAAATCCTAAATCCCAATTTTTGAGGATAAAACGGATTTGCACTGACATAGGGGATTACTGGAAACATGGAAATGCTTTTGAATGTCATTATGTCAAACGAGGTTACAGTGAATCACGTTTAAAGGAAATAGCAAGTGAAATAGCTAAGATTAGCAAAGATAGTCAAACCTACACGCCTAATCTTAGCAAACAAAATACAACAGATTACAAAATTCCTTTAGTGATTAACTGGCACCGACGTTTCGCTGGCATTTCAAAAGTGTTGTATGAAAGTTACCAACATGTGACAAAAAAATATCCCAGTTTCAAACAGATATTTCCTCAGCCGCCCATTGTAGCCTTTCGACGGAATAAGAACATAAAAGAATTATTGACCTCTATATCTGACTCCAACAAAACGAACATTGGAGTATCTACACGCTGTACCTTAAAGAACAGCCGCAAGAGAGGTAAGCCCTGTTCATTGTGCAACAACATGAGTGAAGTGAATACCATCAAAAATCATAATAGAAATGTTATGATTTATACAGAAGGGGGAACAATTAAACAAAAGGTTTAATGGGCACAGATTCGACGTCAGGCACAAGAACAATAGTTCAACTGAACTTGCTGAACATTTCGTTTCAAGCAGCTGCAATTTTGAAGAAGATTTGAAAGTGCACATTCTCAAAAAATATTCTGAATGTACCCCACTTTCACTTCTCAGAATGTATGAGGAGAAATATGTTTGCGGGTTAGTGACATCACGCCCTGGAGGAATGAATAAGATGACAGGAGAATATCATCAAATTTATACAAAACTGTTTGATTGAATATTTTTCTTTCTCTCTTTTTCTTTTCTTTTTCTGTCGTCTTCCTTTTTCTTTCTTTCTGCTTGATGAAAAACTGACAAAAACTGATGATGTCATTCCATCAACGTATGGACGCTGGTTACTCTCGTTCATAGTTTACGTTTGGTTTCTGAAATTTTGAATTTTCAATCACCTTTTGGTTTGAACTTGAGAAAGACAGACGTTCTGTCGAAATATTGTTCAAAAAATAAAACATCTAAAATCGCACTCTTCGTCTTGATTAATAATAATAATAATAATAATAATAATAATAATAATAATAATAATATTAACATCAAAAAATAATTTAGGAATAAGAAACCAGGTTCGAAATTTCCCCGAGACACCTGATGAAGGCTGCAGGGTATATCAGCCGAATCATTGTGTTAACAACAAACAAGATGAGGACAAATATCCGTCAAATGTAAATAATGTAAATAATTGTATATTGGTATTGAGTATTTTGCTTTATACCGTGGTCCCCATCCTTTTTCTAAACAAGAATGAATATCGGTTTCAAATGTTGGCATAAGGCTAGTAAGTTAGGGGGAGCTAACAGTGACCTTCATGAGGCAGTTTGCCGCGTGACTGCGATCAATATCTATGCTGTATTCTATGATTTTGTGATGGACAGGAGCAAAGAGCCAACGTAAAATTTTGCATTAAACTTGCGAAGTCTGCTACAGAGACATTGAGCATGTTTCGGAAAGCTTACGGCGACGAGGCAAAGGATTGTGTACAATGTTTCGAGTGTCACGGGTGCTTAAAAAACGGATAAAAGTTCCTGGAAGACGATAAGCGATCTAGAAGACCTTCCACGTACGTCACACCCGAAAATGTGGTATTGTGCATCGAGAATTCGTTCCCTTGGGCCCGACCGTCAATCGAGAGTTCTATTTCGACGTTTGAAACCTTTTAGGGAGGATATTCAGTGAAAGTGACCGGATTTATGGAGCGCGAAGAATTGGATTCTTCACGATGACAATGCACCCTGTTACCGAGCTCTTCTCACTCGTTAGATTCTTGCCAAAAACAACAGGTATCGCTTCCACAGCCACCCTATTCGCCAGATTTAGCACTCTCTCACTTCCATGCCTTCCCTAACATGAAAATGCAGTTCAAAGGTCGCCGTTTTAACACTATTGTCAAGTAGGATTCCAAAAGTGTCAGAAACGCTGGAACCGGTGTATTGCTGCGCCAGCTGATTATTTCGAAGGAGATGATGGTAAAAGTTAAGTTTTTTCTTATTTATTAAACATAACTAGCCCGGGAAACTTTTGATACTGCTTCGTAGAAGTGTGTAACTGAATGAATACCATAGCTTTTCTATCTATCTATCTATCTATCTATCTATCTATCTATCTATCTATCTATCTATCTATCTATCTATCTATCTATCTATCTATATGTCTGTCTGCCTGTCTATCTGTCTGTCTGTCTGTCTGTCTGTCTGTCTGTCTGTCTGTCTAACTACCACTCTGTCTATCAATTAATCAGTCAATCTATCTAATTCTCTGTATGTATATATTTCTGCCTGTCTGTCAGTATGCATCTCTCTCACCCTCTCTTTCCCTCTCTCCCTGTGTTTAAATGTCAACCTACCTCTGTCACCTCGTATGTCAACAGGGTTAAATATGCAAACCTAAACCAGCAACAAAACCTCATACTGTCTGTTTCACTATTCTAAAACTTTTGATATTTTTTTTATATCCCGTCGTTCAGTTAAAATCAGTTTCCTGACACACTTGTAAACTATATTTAACAACAAATTCTCGTATTCACGAATTGTCAAATGTTTCCTTAGCCTGCAGTGCTGAACTCAATTCCTCTGATGGATGTAAAGATAGAAGGAAGAATCCACCTCATTTTATTACTGAGAATATGAATCGTATTTTCTGATAGGGATAAAAAACAATCCA
>NC_142942.1:4028328-4038328 GCF_046866305.1 Octopus bimaculoides | reverse complement strand
ACATATACACCCCAAAATATATTCACTTGTAGAAGTTATGTACTGTACTAACACGGTGTGTACATAATCTTCGAACTATATCTATGTACATACACGCAGGGACATGTCCAGAACATCTACAGACAAACTATTTGTACTCATACTCAGTCATACACGCACACATTCCCTTCCCGCAGGCACATAGTCTCATCCTTGCTACATACACAGGCAAGCAGTAAAATTACAGACACACTTGCCACCCCCAGGCGCAGTCACGCAAATACACCACAGAAAATAAAACATGCACACACAAATCATCAGCAGATAAACTGACAAATAAACACATATACACGTAACCCTTACCCCTTCATGTTTCTAAATACACATAGGAAGACAAAGAGCATTTACAGATACACAATTGCTATATATATACATACATATACTCAGATCGTCATCATCTGGGGTGGGAGGAGGCAGTGTTTACAAACACAAACATATTGTCAACACAAACATACAGAAGCATACGCACAATAGAATATACACTGATACAGAAGCATATACACACCTATACATATATATATATATATATATATATATATATATATATATATATATATATATATATATGTATTCAAACACATTGTTATATGTAACGAATGAAAGCAGACTTAAAAAGAACAATCTCCATTTAATTATGATGAGGCAATGAGACAATCAGTTGTCATGCCAACCAGTGAGAAGTATATAGGACACACACACACACACACACACACACATATATGTATACACATACACACACGCACGCGCACACGCACATACACACATACATAAAACATGTGCATATGTAAACATGTATATTGATGAAAGCACACTGTCTCACGATCAGTTTGTGTGTGTCTTTGTATGCGTTTGTGTATGTGTTTGTATTGTCACTGTATACACGCCACACACATTACACGACACAAGCACCATATATACATCGCAGTACACTACATGTCTGTATGTGTAAGTCTTTTCATTTCATTTCATTTCAAAGTTTCAGCTCAGAGCTGCGGCCATGCTGATGCACCACCGTGTATATTTATTGCTTTTATCTACAGGCACCAGACATTCGTTATGTGAGTGTGTATGTGCATGTGTGTCTGTTCGCAAGCACGTGTGTCAATAGGTATGACATAGATGACGCCGCATCCATACAAAACATGTCGTGGTTCTATATATCCTCACAAGGTGCATACACATGAATTCATATATGTATGTGAGTATCAACGGTTATGAAATTCAGGACACACGTACTCATACTTGACTCCAACATGGCTTCAACTTACTTGTATATGTATATATATGCATGGATGTATATATGTATGTATGTATTTTTGTATATATGTATGTATGTATTTTTGTATATATGTGTGTATGTACGTATCTCTCAATTTCCATGACATAGATGACATACATATATACACGTTACATAACCACAGGTATATATGAATTTACTTTTCTTCTGTGTGTGTGCTAATTTAGGCATGCATATTCACCGACGAATATAACACACGGAGTGTATATTTACATATATAGAGACAATTATATGGATAGACAAATTAGATATATTAAATACAAAATAAGTATATGTGCATACATGCAAAGCGACTTCGATGGAATTAGCTAATGCATTATCTAGGTCAGACTTGGGTCGAGTTAGCAAATGCATTATCGATTGAATTCTACCCCTAGTTAAAACTAAGGTTAAGTTTCCACGTTGGAATTGTACTGATGCCGTCATCACCTGGTTCCACTCAATCTTTAATTATTATTCTATCATATCACCTATTCTCTTAAGTAAAACCATAATCTTCACTTGAAAGTACGCATCTATCACTTCATTTGACATTGACATCATCCTGGCTGCTAGGAAGACACTAATTCACTTTAAGGATAATTACTGGACCGGCAACGATCTTTTCGATATAACCATGGGATTATCTCACTCAGTCCAGGTTACCGACCAAGTTGGCCTATTCCTTCTTTAGCAAATTAAACAATAATTCTCCAACCTCTGTATACCCGAATCCTATCTTTCTGGTCATTTCCAGAGAATTGCATACGGTGCATGAAATTCTGTACATGTCTCTTTGTTTCATAGGGTTCGCATAGGGGGGGCACTTTGTTCATTATCCTAACTAACTCTGCTATCAGTATGTTGATTTTCATGTTGTGTGACAAAGCTGAGTTCTTGTGAACAACATATTTAGAAGCTATGGGTTTCATGTAATAGGAGTGGAGGAGCTGCACTCTGTTGTTCACAGTCTCAAACCAAAGTTCAGTATCAAGGACAGGGGGTCTATTGTTAGGATACCTAGTGGGGTAATCTATAGTTACCTTCATACTTTGGTGGGTGTAGGTAGTTATGTGCTGGATGCTCTCCATTATGCACCTCTCGGTTTCTACACTACAGTTACTAGAGTTTGTCATAACTAGAATATTAATATCATCTAAATACCTACAGTAAAGCAAAACAGTTGAGAATTGTTCTGCTAAGGATTATCTAAGTTTTCTGTTTCACCAGGTCATGAAAAGATCAGCCACATTTCCAACCACACCGACTGACACCAACGGCTGAACCTTGCACCTGCATGTATAGTTTCCTGTTAAACTTTACTATGTGGTTCTTCAAGGTGGTTCTTATACTGTCGTGTGTTTTAGTATTTTTGCTTGATGTGAGCCCTAACCGCTTGACAGCCGAATTAACAGATTTTGTATATAGCCTGGAGGAGATGTTTTAATGTTTCTGCGTATAGCCTAGAGGAAATGTTTTAATGTTTTTGTGTATAACCTGGAGGAGATGTTTTAATGAAATAGAACTGTCGGGTAGCTATTTTGATTTTTAGACAGCAGAACACAGTGTCTGGATATGACCAGAAAGATAGGATTCGGGTATACAAGGGAGCCAGAAAGAAGTTAGATAGCATTATATGTAATGAAACCAGTGGTGCCTGCCCGAGATACAGAAGTAGACACTGGAATAGGAAACAGATAGTTTATGACAAAGCAAACATAGTAATCAGATAGCACAAGGACGACAAATATCAAGGAGTAATGTTTGTAGAGACCACAGCCCATGGAGAACAAGCCTGACGATTTAGAAAATCTCTGAAGGAGGCCAAACTCAACATGGGGATCGTTGAAAAGTCAGCTCCATCAGATCGCAATTATGTTGGACGTACTACTTTGAGAACACCATATGCATCAATGATAACTGCATGGTATGTAAGATTGACCCTGACATTAGATGTAGGACTATAAATGTAGTCTACAGCATAAGGTGCATAGAGAGTGCTTGTAAAGACAAGGATATGACATACATCGAGGTGACATCTCGAAGCATTGTGCAGAGACTAAATGACATTTGAAACAATATGACGTCAAAATCAGTCCTCCATACTCCACTAACGTGCCAAAGGCCAACATGGAGGTATACTGTGTCGACTTGACATCCGCATTTTATCCAAGCACCCGAAGGAATCAACACTCAGACAAATACAGGAGTGCGTCATCATAAATGAAACATTTAGCACTAATTAGGTGATATACATAGAAAGTAGTGATACCCCAATACCCACAGTTTATACATAGACAGGTAGATTTGTAGGTAGGATGTTATGTAGACGCATATATATATATATATATATATATATATATATATATATATATATATATATATATATATATAGTGTAGTATATTGCCACTTAAGTGTGGCTGACCCCTAGGGGTGGATGTTACTGTTGCTTTTAGCCCCAGGAGGACATCTCCTCCAGCTGGCTTATCGACACACTACTGTGTCCTGTTTGCCAAGGGAAGTTATCCCTCTCACCATGATCTGTAGCACGAACGGATCCGGATGTCAGGGTTATTTCCCTTCGTCGACGTTCGATAGCCACTGACCTTGGTGAGAGAGACAAAATCCTGGCAATCTTATATCTACTTTTCCAGTGAAATTCTTCACTGATATCGAAAAGGTGAAAACAAGCAACGTTAATTCTCTAAATGAAGTATTAACAGTAACTGCACGATAAAGTGTAGTATATTGCCACTTAAGTGTGGCTGACCCTTAGGGGTGGATGTTACCGTTGCTTTTAGCAAACAGGACACAGTAGTGTGTCGATAAGCCAGCTGGAGGAGATGTCCTCCTGGGGCTAAAAGCAACAGTAACATCCACCCCTAGGGGTCAGCCACACTTAAGTGGCAATATACTACACTTTATCGTGCAGTTACTGTTAATACTTCATTTAGAGAATTAACATTGCTTATATATATATATATATATATATATATATATATATACATGCACACACACACACACACACACACACACACACACACACACACACATACACACACACACACACACACACACACACACATATATATATATATATATATATATATATGAAATTAAGATTCTGTTGAATTAAGTTGAAGCACCAAGCTTATCCAGTATTGCCCGTACAGCTTGAAGGTAGGTGAATAAAGAGCAAAATATATAACAAGGATGTCCAGGTATTAGTACATTACGACCGTTTCAAGCGTCTCCATTTAATCGATCAATGCTAGCATTACATCAATTTGAAATATACTGCTCTTCTCGGATTCGTACGACTATATAGATTTCCAGCATGCAGTATACTCCATTAGAGTTTTTTTTAGCAAACTTTTAATCTGTACTACAGACTAGAATACATTTCTTATTTTTGCTTTTATTGTAGCAGAATGAATTTAGGGAATGAGTACAGTACCTAAAGCCTATTAAAATTTAGAGTGGCAGAAGGAAATAATGGGGTTAATAAAGAGGAATGGTGATGTAGCTACATTCATTTTTAACCTTATCACATTCAACAGACCCAATGCAGTAAGCAGTCTACATCCCCTTAGAATCAAAGCTATTGGGAATTGACAGTTAAGCTCTTGTTGTAGGTGATAAATTAATTAAAGTTAGATACCCTTCCCAAACCCCTGTTTCACTATGACCAGAAAATCAGCCATACCTACATAAAAGAATATGTCTCAGAAGATGCTAGTAAGATAATGATATAAAGGTGAGGGAATAACTAGAAAAAGGAGGGGCAGGGGTGGCTTGGCATATAATGAATATCAACTAAAAGGGGCTTAAAATGGAAAACATAGGAGGTTATATTGAGATCTTAGAGTGGAAATTAGGAATACGGGGAAAACTGTGCTTCTAAGCTTAGCAAAATTTATCTAATAAAATATTAAAATTTTGAAAAGGATTTAAGGACCCAGTAAGACAAGGAAAAATTAGACAATCTAAGCGATAAGAGCCGGATATTTTTTTTTTTTTATATATATAAAAGTACTCCAAAAGTATGGCTTAGATTGTTTTATCTATCCTTCTTCTCTTACTGGGTCCAGAAATCCTTTTCGAAATTTTTTTTATTTTAATAGATGAATTGTGGAATTATGACACAGGAAAACACACACACAACTTTGTACAAAGCATGCACACCCACTCACAAACACACACATGGAATACATCTAGCTGTATGCTTAATAATATGGATGTGTATGGTTGTATACGTTTAAATATGTGCCTGTCTATGAGCATGTGTTTGTGTACATTACGCATAGGTATGTATCTGAGTGAGAGTATGTTTCCCTTTGTATGTAAAAAAAAAAAAAACATCGTAGATTGAAAATATACGTGCATGAATGCTGTTAACCCACGTGACTAAACGGTTTCATAATATTTGGATAATCTCTGGACCCATAGATGACATCAAATAATAAGCGTTGCGTTAAGTACAGAGAAGAAAGTTATCTTCACGTCTGATTGAGGCAGTCGAAATAATTTCGGGGAAATTAAGTTATTTAGTGGAAGCGCGTGGCTTAGTGGTTGGAGTGTTGCCCTCATGATCATAAGATTGCGGTTTCAATTCCTAAGCCGGGCGACGCGTTGTGTTCTTGAGTAAAACACTTCATTTCACGTTGCTCCATTCTACTCGTCTGGCAAAAACGAGTAATCCTGCAACGGAACAGCTTACCGTCCAAGTGTGGAACATATACTCCACGAAAACCAAGAAACCGGCCCTATCAGTCTACACGACTCAGGGAGGAACATTAAACAATTTATTAAATCAATTAACGACACAGATATGGCTAAAGGAGAGGAAACAATAAGCCGGTTTACTGGAGCTTTGCACAATCACATTGGATTTCAAATTCTTCGGGAATTTGGTAATGTATGGTGTGTTCATGAGCAGAAATATTAGAAACGCCCAAATTTTTCTTTTTCTTTTATTAGATCGATTCAACGTTAAATCATTATTAGCGTTATATAATCTTGTTTTCACACTATAACTACGTACATTATTTCTTTCTGTTCGGTTATTTAATTATCGGACATCATTTTCAAAATCTAATCATTAGGGATATATCTTCATTAATTCGGTTATTGGTTATGCTCTTCCCACCAGAATTTTGTGGCTTTAGCGAACTGATGTTTTTTTGCTTTTCCAGAATACGCTGAATATTCAAACTAGTCATGGGCAAATGCAGCCCGCATGATTTTCTGAATGGCACACCTAAGTAAAATGTTTCATGTGGCCCACTTCTCGATAAAGGTTGCCCAAACCTGATTTAAATAGATGTGAATAGAATATTCCCTATATTTTCCACAACACATTATTTGGCTGATGTCATCCAGGGAATAGACAGTTGACATTCGGTTTGAAGACATATTACAAAACAGTTTTATTTTTTCACATATACACACATATACAAACGTGTGTGTATATAGGTAAGTGTTATTCTGTGTGACAGTGTGTCTGTGTTTATTTTACGCGTAATTCTGCGGCTATGAATAAACTTAGTGCAGGGTCACTGTGTATGTTAATATCAAGACACGAACTTACACGTGTGCATCAATAATTATGCATATGCTTCTCTATGTTTACACAAAAATAAATACAATAATTAGAAGTCAATATACACATATGCATACAAATCTAAATAAAGTAATGAGCGAGCGTGTTTGTGGATAAGTTATAATTAAATTTATAGTCGTATGTTTACTAAACATAGATTTAGCAACGGTCTGCAAATAGACATGTCTAATTGCAAATGTCTATTGATACAGTGAGGCTACATGTATGTTTATTAAACTCATGTATATAACTTTATTTACAATGTATCCAGAAGCACAGTTTGTAAGTTATTCAGGTTATTCCGTTAATTAATACGTCTCATCAACAAATGTACTGATATGCTAAAGAAACAATGTAGTAGCCGTTGTTCATTGCATTTCACGTAAATTACACTCTGGACTAAGCACACATGATAAACGTGTAAACTGCTGTGAAACAAGGCAAGGTGTTCACCATTGCTCCTTAGTGAGTGGAAGAAAACAAGTGCGTGTGTTTGTGTGAGGGAAAGAGAGAGAGAGAGAGCAATAGAGAGAAGGTGAAGAGGGAAACAGGGAGAGTGAGGAGGAGAGTGGGAGCGTTCAGTTATTACATCATTTTTTCATTAATCGTACGCACTCAAACACATATAACGCACTTATGTATTATAAGTATGTATGTATACACACACACATGCATATATATGTGCGTATACAGACACACACACACACACACACTATATATATATATATATATATATATATATATACATTTATACACACACACACACACACATACACACACAGATATATATATATATATATATATATATATATATATATATATATATATATGTACAGAGTTGAACGATAGTGTACAGAGTGTCGTGTGACACAACAATATATTTCGGTTTCTGTTACGCCTTCTTCAGTAAAATACAGTCTCACCTCGTAAGAGAACAACCATTGCGTAACGAGTTGTATGTTACCAATAGCAAAGACAACACTGTCCTTTCTTTAGTTTGCAAATAAACACGAGAAATTTTATACTTAAATCCCTCTCATTGCTTCCCTTTACCGCTAAGGTATGATTGACTCCATCCCACTCAGACTGGAAATTTTAAAAAAATTAAGAACTACCTGTGCACATTATTTTGTATATTTGATTTTAGCAAGATTATCCAAATTCAAGCCAGTGATCCTTTGAGTTATTCTGCTTGTTGCTGTTTTACTGATATTAGCTTAACGGCATTTCGTCCGTCTTTATATACTGAGTTCTAATCCTGCCAAGGTCGACTTTCCATTTTATCCTTTTGGGATCATTAAAATGAAGTAAACGTGGAGCATTGGCGTCGATGATGCAGCTGGCGAATTTTCTTGGAAATCAAGTCACTTCCTGTTGCCTCGAATATTCGAGAAGTAACTTAGGATTCTCATTGTCCCTAAGTAAGCAAACATTCTGTATTGACTTCAATGGCGATCTTCTTCACACATCCTTCCAGTCTGCTAGTTACAATTCTGAATGATTCTACAATAATAGAGATGACTTTAATCTTCCTACAGTGCCATAGTTTTTCAATCTCAATCCCAAAGTCTTGCTTTCTATCAATCTTATCTGATTTCTTTTCAGTTAGTTCTGTATAAAAGAGACATAACACAACTTTCAATAGTCGGGACGATGATAGAATTATCGATTGTGTTTTCAGTCTGTTTCTTCATGTCTCACACAATCTCCACTTTGTCAATTTTTCCCCTTCGCGTTCGTACCATCTTTCTGAATAGTCGAAGTTGAATTTTTAACTAAGTTTTCAGTGAAGTAGAGCTGCAAATTTATTATGCCTCCATTCTTTTGTAGAATTTTTATGCGAATTTCGGACACTCATTTATCATAAATGTGACTATCATCTGCTACAGTGTTACTGTTGAACTTCCTTGCACGGATTTTTCTTTATACCTGTCTAGCTTTTCTTCGTGTTATTCTTTCTTCCTCCTTCCGGCGCCGAGTATAGATTCTGCCACTACTGTTTGCAATAGCTGTTCACTGCATGACTATGTATATTCTTGGAGAATATTTACGCCTATATTTATACTATCTTCCACACTTTGATGTCTCTTTCCTCTTTGCCCCGCTTGATATATCCCGTCAACGTCAGATTGGAGGTGCAGTACTCTGTATATTCTCAACAGTTTTCTCGTTCACCGGTCAATTTACTCCAATTTTCCCGTTGTCCATTTGATGATTCTTGCACTATATCTAATGACTGATAACATTCTGGCATTTATAACTGTAAAAGTATTCTAAGTGTTTAGTTTTGGTTTTATACACTTTCTAACATTCGTAAAGTATTCGCTATATTTCTGTGAATGTATTTTAAGGTTGGGTGAATTATTCTGTTCTGCTTTGTATTTCATCCAGAATTTTCTCCATTAGCTGATTTTACTCCTTTCGACGATGTCCGTAACGCATTCTGTTGACGATTTCTTCCTTGTATCGTCTCTGTCCATTGTACCCACTGTTTGCACTACTTCCTTAGTTTGTACTAAAGTGTTGGAATTAAATTCTGATTTACCAGAGATAATGGCATTTCCACTGCCTTCTATCTCTTTCCTGATTAATTCAATTTCCATTTAGGTGAGCTATCCTTTGTTATTTATTGCCAATGCTAGCTTTATTCAGATAACTCAAAGACTCCTATGTCATTCCAAATACTGAACATTCTATTATTGAAATGCCTCCTCGTTGATTTGCTCAGGATATAGCACTTCATCACCAGCTTGTTTAATTCTTTCGTCTAGTTTGTTCTTTCACTTACTTTGGCAGTTTCAGGAAGACGACAAAAAGAAGTCTGCCTTTTCGAACCATTCCTGACACGTAATTCCATATCATTCACGCCATTATTTGAACGGTTTTCATTTTCCATTACACTTTTTTGAGATAGCTACATGTGGAAGGCTGTGTAACCGCCAGAGGTTTTATCGAGACACCATCACTAGGAAACATGTGGATCAAGACTAAAGAGCAACTTCTATCCATGACACTCGTCCATGCTCCACCGAATGCTAGTCCGAATCTAGGTTTAGTTGTTGTTGCTGTAGTTGTTGTTGTT
>NC_142942.1:4020828-4025828 GCF_046866305.1 Octopus bimaculoides | reverse complement strand
TGGTTGTTCATGTGCATCGTTGCCGACGTATGCATTCACATGCGAGCCTATTTAGACTCGTGTTAATATTGGTTTGAAATATTGTCACAAGACTAGTATTTTCGGAAGAAGAGGAAAGTCGATTACATCGACTCAACCGTTATTTATTCTATCTAACCCCGGAAGAATGAAAGGCAAATTCAATACCGGCGGAATTTGAACTCAGAACGTACAGACGGGACAAAACGCCGCTAAGAAATCAGCCCGGCGTGCTAAGAATTCTTCCAGCTCACCGCCTTTACTCGTGTTTATATTCCTATGTACATATATATATGCGATTACACATATATATCTTAAAGATAAGCGTATACAAACACCTGTTAACCTTTAAACACAGCACATATAATTACGTGATGCATTATTATTCCACGTTATCTAACAGTATTGCGTTCTTTCTTTTGCTTAATTGAATTATTTCACTTCACACAAAATAGAAATGGAACTTTCCGTTTAGGATATCAATGTATTATTTCTACGATAATCTTGTAAACTGAGAAGGAGAGTTGAGTTTAATCCAAGGCGCTAGGTGAGAGTCAACAACGACCATTAATATAAATGCGAAATCACTATGACCTGGCAATGCCTGGGCGCTGAGGGAGCTTGCTTCCCTTGTCATTTATTAAGATAAGTTCTTGTGACTGTGAGTTGTTTTAACTCTTATCTCTAGCAATACTGGTGCTGACTAGTACCCTTAGTCACTTTAGTGTCGTATATATACATACATATATATATATCATATATCATAGATCTAAATCTATATTTGTTCATGTCTTGGGATATGTGAGCGCATGCGTATGTGAGTGAGTGCGTGCCTATGTGTATGCTTCGGGATATTCAGTTTCTCTGAGCGGTAGAATCTGAATTTGTGTAGTCCTCTGAATATGGAGAAGCTTTGTCGATGAAGTTCCATGTTATAGCGAGTCAGTCATGCTCTTGGTCTCTAATCTTCCAAATAAAAGTAGACAAAGATGTAGAGTAGTTTAGTGTGTCTCTTGACCTAATGGGTTGTTGAAATTAATCATAATATCCTTGATGATAACCCATACATAGTTACTTTCAATATCATCTTGTTGGTTGAGTGTAGCTGCATCTTCTACCTCTCAGCAAGTAAGTTTCTCGATTTCGATAATTTCAGCTGAAATCCTATGTTTTGAAAACTCTTAATGAAAGATTTGCTTGCGACGTGTAAAGCTGGAAGGATATTATCTAGGTGAGATTAATTAGCAAAAGAATATATGATATTTGTGTTTCATCAAGCTTCGATGCATTTCGGAGTATAGAATACTTTATGGACCTTTTTAGTAACGAATATACTTTGTGGACATTTAAATTAGATTAGTTTACTTTCTGTGCACCAGCTCTCTTCAAGCTGGGGGAGAGTTGAAAGGTTTCCACAGAAACAAATATTTTAAAGAAACTTTGGGTAAAAGCGTCCTTATAGCAGGGAGGTTGCACTGTAGAAAATATGTCTACATAAGGATTATATCAATACTCGCCTGCCTATCAATGCCTCTTGGCTTCCAAATTATAGTCGCCAGATGCGGTTCTTATGGCTATATACCTTTCTTCTCGTTTTGTTTCATTTTATATCTCTTCAGTTATTTGTAATACTTAAGAAGCTTTCTGTTGTTATGTTTGTGGAAAATTCTAATATTTAAATGCAGCATATTCAACGAGCGTATCAGATCATTTCTGAATCTATCCATGGTTTGGTCGTTTATGTTGTATGAGGAAGCCACACTGCCATATCTTTGCAAACCTACGATGTGATTGGAGGTCAGATTCCTGAGAAACAGACCGAAAAATAGTCCATCTCCAGTCCAACTTAGTTTTTAAGTAAGGCGACGAATGATGGAAATTTGTTACTTTGTCTTTCAATCCAGTAAGAAATATTATGGAACAATAATGATTTCTAGATGTTCTGACCGTGCTTTATGATCAAGGACACTGATGTTAGTACAATGCTTTCAGCACAATGGATTACGATAGGCATACGAAAAATTCGTAATATCAAATTGGATGAAATTGCCGATATTTATATTATCATTGCCGTTCAACCGCTTGATTAGGAGTGGCACTAAAGTTCCATTGATCTGCTCTCGCAGCTCTTCTAATTTTAAGATAATGACGTCGGAATACGCTTGCTAACTAAGAACAGTTCACTTTTCGAGGGGTTAATTAGCCTGCATTTAGGGGCGGGGGAAGAAAATTAGGCTTACACACATGCACACACACACACACATACACACACACACACACACACACACATACATACACACATTCACACACATACACGCAGACACACAAACACACACGCACGCAAACACATGCTCACACACGCAGACAGACACATACACATACACACATACACGTAGATATGGACACACACGCAAACACACGCTAGCACACACACACACAAATAGACAGGTATATATATATATATATATATATATATATATATATATATATATATATATATATATATATATATATATATATATATATATATATATATATATATATATATATATATATATATATATATATAGTGAGTACCTATCTATCTCCCAAGATGCACACATATATTCATTTACGTATTCATGCTTCATCCCTCTTTATATGTGCATAAGTTTGTGCGTGTGTACGTGTGATGAAAGAAAGAGAGAGAGGAATAGGGAAAGTTAGAGTTAAGAGAGAGAGAGAGATAGAGAGAGAGAGAGAGAGAGAGAGAGAGAGAGAGAGAGAGAGAGAGAGAGAGAGAGAGAGAGAGAGAGAGAGAGAAAGATGTTAAGAAATTGAATAGAGAAACGGTACCGCTCTCAATTCGAGGGAGAGATGAAAGAGAAATGTTAAGACAGTGAACAATGAAATGGTAACACTGTCAAATAATGAAAATGAAGACCTCGTTATTATTAGTGCTATATTCCAGGCAATAACATATATTAGCTCCACCCCAGAATTTTATTTAACTGTATGGGTAAAATCATGTTTTTAATTTGTGATATGAAGATATGATGAACTCATTACAAGTGTAATATGTCATTTGTTTCATTCCACCAGTGCATAATGTGTGAATATTTCTATACCTGCTGTGTAAATTACATATCACTAGAAATAGATTGATATGGCATTAGTCCTAATTGAATTGAAAACCTTCAGTCGTGATTATATAGGTACAACCTTGGCTGTATGATTAAGCAGTTCGCTCCACAATTTGGTGTTTCCGGGTTCGATAGTACATGTTATCTTTAACATATGCTTTCTCTCAAAGACTCAAATTTATATATATATATATATATATATATATATATATATATATATATATATGTATATATATATAAAGTAGTTGTATGCTGTCAACTTAATGTGACAGTCCCATGAGAGGGAATAATACAACTGCCATCTAGCCCTAGGAAGCAGCACCGCTTCCTGTCGCCCTTGACACATTTCCTGTGTCCTTATATTTGCAAGGGGGAGATAAGCACCTCCACTCAGCTAAGCCAGCATCCAAAGACTAAGTTGACAGCATACAACTACTTTATCGTATCACTACTGTATAAATCTCTCTGAGATTTAGAAATGTATTATTTCTCTCTCTCTCTCTCTCTCTCTCTCTCTCTCTCTCTCTATATATATATATATATATATATATATATATATATATATATATATATAGAGAGAGAGAGAGAGAGAGAGAGAGAGAGAGGGGGGGATAAATATACTTGACATATAGATATACATATGTATATATATTTCTGTGTGTATTTGTATACGTATGCGTATGTGTGTTTGTGTGTGTGTGTGTGTGTGTAGGTATGTATATTTATTCATATGTTTATGTGTGGAGGATAGTGTATGCATATGGTTATCATTTGTCGACATATATCTGCAAAAGATGTAAATATTGGCTAGAAAAAACGAAAAATCGGAGATTTCTATAACGATCGAAGTCTCCGCCAAAATTTTTTATGACCTGAGTTACATTCACTATATGTCACACACACTCACAGAGATGCGGTGAACCAATGATTGGCTCGTCGGGTAGCTGTGTTCAAATGTGCTCTAGCGCAATCATTTTGAAGTAAAATTAATAAAATATATCATATGATTTATTTCACAACAAAAATACTCATCTGCAGCAGGAAACTATATTTTGATATTCCATATATATTTTATATTCAGAATTTCGTCCAGCCATCATTTGATTTCAGAACCTATTTAACAGCTCAATATCTTGCAAAAGATTTTTCTACTATAAATCTTGGTCAGTCAAAACGTTGTGTTATTGTGTTAAAGCGTCTCTGAACGGAAGCTGCAAAATCCCATTGGATGGACCAAAAATGAGTCAAATCTCTTATTCTATTTCCTGCAACATGTTTTCGGAAACTCTGCAAAGATAGCGGATGATATACTTCTTTCACCGACCAAACCATAACAAAAATTATTTTGTAATGGATTTTTTCATGTATATCAGTTCAGAAATATAATTCTTATAATGATACTGGATTCTTTGCAAAGTCTCTGCTAGAGAGCTTTCCTGTTAGATTAGCACAATTTCAAATGAGAGCGTAAATTCCAATTTTCTTTTATTTTTTCAAAATGTTTAAGAATCAAAAGAAGTGTTTTCGTTCGGGCTTTGGAATCGGACGTACGGTACTTGCTAAGACATTTTACAAACTGTTATTTATTGCAAAAGCTGGCCAACGTTGTTAAAAGATGGTGCAGGATAGTATGTAGCAGTAATAAATTAATGTTTGGACCAGGTAAACCCTGGGGAGCTGTAAATAACTAGGCTTGTGGTTTTTTCATATAACATTATCTTTACTCTCTTAGCTAATCGAATGCTATTCTACTTATTGAAACCATGAGTGAGTGGACAAACGAATGAAAGAGGTACTCAAAATATTTAGTAAAAGTTACATATAATATGATTTAAAACACCGATTCAGTCACATGCAACG
>NC_142942.1:3995828-4015828 GCF_046866305.1 Octopus bimaculoides | reverse complement strand
ATATATATTTGTGTGTGTGTGATTGTATAATAGTATGTCTGTATAAAATATACACATGCATGCATCTCTAGCTCTCTCACTCTCTCTGTCTCTCGCACTCTCTTTCTGTTCACACAAACATACATACATATATATATAAATGAATATACATATAAATGAATGTCTGCGCCAGTGTTTCCTTGTCTCCATCTGCTTTTAACATTGTATTAGGAATAATTCGCTGCTTTTTCCTTTGCCACATTTTGTTCGCTTCTAGTTGTGTAATAATCCAATTGAGACTAAGATATTCTCGTTGCCGTGAGCCCTAAAGCATTGCAGAGAACATCTGCTTGAATGGGTTTAACCCAATTAGATAACACAGTTGTTGTTGATATCGTTATTGTTGTTGTTCTTGTTGTTGGTGATGCGATGTTGTTATTGTTTTTGCTTCTGCTGCTGTTGTTGTTGTTGTTGTTGTTGTTGTTGTGTCTCTACTTTTGCGTGAGCCTCGTGTTCTCTGCACTGTATTCGCGATATTCTCAGTACTGTTCTGTTCTTTGTACAGAGTCTGACAGGACTATAGGGCTACACGCGCACGCACGCACGCACACACACATACACACACATACTCACACATACTCACACTTTCACACCCATAGGCATCTGGATATTTATATAAATGTGTGTTAATATATGTATATATATATATGTGTGTGTGTGTGTATAACATGCACATATATATACACAAACACACACATTCACACACACACATATAGAAACACATTTATGGCTATACTTATATATGTATAAATATATTTATATGATCATACATGTGTGTGTATGTGTGTGCAAGTATATATATATATATATATATATATATATATATATATATATATATATATATATATGTATATATATATATATATATATATATGTCCGTATAGAAGGATGGAACCTGTTTCTTCGTATCGATTATTAGACACAACTGAAAGAAGAACAATCATAAAAGAACGTGGAATAACGAAGGCGAGACAACTGCGAATAAAGCAAAGGAGATCGTTTGAAAAATAAAACTACCTTCTCAATATACAATGTATCCGTTCAAACACATGCATATACAAGCATATGTAGAGGTTTCATTAACACGCACGCGCGCACACAGCTGTACACACACACACGAAACACTCACACAAGCTCGTATACTCATACATATGCACATATACATAAATACAAATACATAAATACACACAAATCATACACACCCCACTCATATGCATACACGCACAGATATCCTTTGCTAATGGTTAATCCATGCAATACGGTCACGGCCTGAATCTTTTGTTTAGTGTACTTCTTAAAGGATATCAACAAAAAGGCTCCCTGAAATCCAGGGTATATGATCCATATTACAGGAAACCATACCAAGAAGAGACCTCAATGAAAATGCATATTTGCTTGTATCTAAATGTTGTATAGACAAATACCGGAACAAGGGTATTTGTCTATATAACATATAGCAAATGTTATATAGACAAATACCAGAACAAAGATGACTAGTACCTCTTTAGAGCTCCCGGTCACTACAGGGATCCCAGTCAGTTGGAATCTCTCCCAAAACTTATTTTTCTCTCAATATTTATTTCCCTAATATTCTTGATTTCACGTACATACATTAACGCAGAGTAGATTGGTCAAGCATGTCACAGGTCAAGTGCTGTAGTCACCCGTACCAGGGATAATTTTTCTAGCAAATGCTATGGTTTAATATTCTAAACAGCATAGTTACTGCATAGTTATTCACCAACTCGAACACTTATCGTGACCGGATACATAGAGTACATCTGGTCATGATATGTGCTACTGGGAAAATGCAATCCACTGAAATGGAAACTGGCACCCTAAAATAATAAATCCTACAGATGAGTGTTCCTAGAAACCTAACACGATAAAGCAAAAGTATTGATAAAACCAACTGAGAATCAACGATAATATAGTTATATATAGATGCACACACGCACGAACACACACACACACACATACACACAACCGTACGCATACACACACACTCACGCACACACACATGTAATTATTCAACAAATTTCGAAAGCCATTGGATTGAAAGTCAGTCATCAAACGCTTATAGAAAAGATCACAGACAATCAATAACCAAAATAAATAAATTATATTGAAAAGCAAATTGAATAAAAAGATAATAATGGTTTCAAATTTTGGCACAGAGCCAGTACTTTCATGAGGAGTGGTCTAAGTCAACCAAACTGACCCTCAACTGGTATTCATTTTATTGACCTCAAAAGGATGAAAGGCAAAAAGAGCATCGACGGAATTTGAACTCAGAACGTAAAAACGGGCGAAATACCGCGACGTATTTTGCTCGGCGAGCTAATGATTTTACCTTCTCGCCGCTTTAAATAAAAAAAAAAGAATTGAAAATGAAAACAAAAAAGATAAATAGAAAATGGAGCATTATCTGATTTAGCCCATACTTCAGCGTACGCATAACAACAAATGTAGGAATAATTCCTAAGAATAATCAGTAAACATTGCTCAACAGTGCATAAATGTCACAAAATATTTGAGAGAAACAATATAAAAGTTAGCAACAGCTCCACAAAAATCAGAAAATATGCAATGCAATCATGAAATGACAACATATTAGAGAGTGCGGCAATAGTCAACCGAAGAACAAGGACATGCATTGACATGGAAATTGTCCCAAAACATGCATACTATGTTTGTTTGTTGGCACTCCGTCGCTTACGACGTCGAGGGTTCCAGTTGATCCAATCAACGGAACAGCCTGCTCGTGAAATTAACGTGCAAGTGGCTGAGCACTCCACAGACACGTGTACCCTTAACGTAGTTCTTGGGGATATTCAGCGTGACACAGTGTGACAAGGCTGGCCCTTTGAAATACAGTTACAAGAGAAACAGGAAGAAAGAGCGAGAGAAAGTTGTGCTTGGCTGTTCAGCTATTTCAAGTAAGGGCTCATCTTCCTTCTGACCTTGGTTTGTCTTCGAAGCTGGTGTTACCTACCTTGATACCTTTGAAGCATGTATGTATGTATCTATCTATGTATGTATGTATGTATGTATGTATGTATGTATCTATCTATCTATCTATCTATCTATCTATCTATCTATCTATCTATCTTTCTTTCTTTCTTTCTGTCTTTCTTTCTTTCTGTCTGTCTATCTATCTATGCATGTATGTATGTGAATATGCATGTATGCAGGTGTTTGTACACATAGTACATGTGCATATATGAATATATGTATATATGCACACACACGATTATACTTATTATGTCTATATATAATCCATTAAAGTCTACTGGTATATACATGCACATGTATATTTGCATGCATATTACTAGTTGTAGGCCACAATAATGCACCATATAACTGAAATTTTGAATGCGGGGACATCTGTGCAAGAGAAGGTCATAATCCGCGTGACTTTTTCTGCTACTTCCTAAGAATAAGAAAAAAAAAGAGAGAGAGAGAGAGAGAGAGAGAATTTAAAACTAAGAATATAATATACCCTCAAGCATTAGAAATGTTTCTGATTAGAAAATTAATTCATTTAGTGTAATAATGGAAATTAATAAAGTAATTTGTAAAAGGCATGTTTTTGCAAAACTAATAAAATGTGTGTGAGAAATAATAATTCTAGGTTGAATAATGGAATAGTTCCTAGCAAATGTATATGAATTGTTAAAATACAACACTTCTGAGTGAATCAGCTTTCGAAAGCTGAATGAATTTTGCTAACTGCTTTATAAAGTAAATTTTCCTTTAGGAAATAATAAACCCTTCAAAGAACGGATATAGATAGCATTAATTAGATGTAAATGAACTCCATTCATAATGTTCAAGAAAAGCAACGACATCGAATTTAATGCAATCCTTAATACAGACTTGTAAGATACATGGAAAACGTGGTCCGAATTCACCAAGGGAAGAAACTTCACGTGATTTGTATGATTTCGCTAAATGCATCACTTGGCACATGATGTTTACTCGGGTGAAAATGCTCTTGAAGACATACTGGCTGTGACGATTGTTGAATTACAAAATGACTATTCAAAGATGCCGTGGTGGGTCGATCTAACATCACCAATGTTAACAGTCGGCTGAAACGTTTATAGAATGACCAGAATACTGTTATGAAATGCGACCAAATGACGTTTATCTATCAACAAATTCGCCCTTGTGGTTCATACAAAACTCCCTTTCGTGTTGCAGCGCTTGGGTCCCAATGGTAAGGATTCCATTAGTGAAGAAGTAGCATTTATCCTGGTCAAAAAAGTCATTAAGTCATTAACAGCAGATATGGCGTTATCATTACAGCGATTCTGGGGCATGTGTTTTTCATGTTGGGGGAAAGATGATAATGAGATGGGAACATATCAGGAGAATAAAGAGGGAGATCAACCAATTCAAAGTCATATTCACTCACAGCAGCAACAGAAACCAAGAACTTGCACGCTGGAGCATTGTCCTGTTGAAACATAACCCCTTTTGTCAGTTTGCCAGGGCATTTGATAGCCTTTCGTAACTGCCTCAGCAATTTGGCATGAATATTCTCCATTGATGGTGTAGCTCTTCTGAAGATAGTCAACCAGCATAATGCCTTTTGCACCCCCAAAAATCGAGCCCATCACCTTCCATAACTTTACCCTCTTTGGAATAGGTATGGTGAAATGTTTCCACTGCAAGTCCCTTTGTCTCTGGGTCAAAGTGGTTAAGCTAACACTCATTTTGGGTTAGGAATCGTTCACGGAAACCAGTAAGATATGCCTGAAACAGTGTCAAATTTTCTTGTGATGCGATGAGCCTGGTGCGCTTTTGATCAGATGACGTGGCACCAACCGAAGAGAAATTCTTTTTATGCTAAGTTCATTGCGCAGAATATTATTAACTTTCTCACGGAATATGCTAATAGCTATTTTCAAGAGAGGTGGTTACTGCTTACCTTTGAACAGTCAGATGTCAGTTTATCTGCAAAGAGATTATACAGTTATTAACAACATTTGAAATGAATGAATGCAAGATTTTAAAGCTCTAGCATCACTCCTTCATAGTCAGCGTAGCCACTTTTCAGCTCATAATAGTATGTTTATTTGTTTATTTGTTCGTACCTATGTATGTATGTATGTATGTATGTATGTATATATGTATGTATGTATGGATGGATGGATGGATGGCTAGATGGATGGATGGATGGGTGGATGAATGTATGTGTATATGTTTTGCCTATCACTCTATTTCTCTCACTTTCTTTCTCTCTCTCTCTCTCTCTCTCTCTCTCTATACCTATCTGTTTATCTATCTATACAAAGCTAAAACATGAAAGTCACACAAACAATTGCATGCATATAATATGTACATATAAAGGTGTATGTATGTATGTATTTATATATATGGAAAATGCATGCATGTTTTCTATAGATCACGATTTTGTACCTAAGTAACTGAAAATTTGCATGGCGACCCATCTGTGGATAAACCGCATGAAAGTTTGATATTTGTTATTTTCTAAGCGGGAAACACATCAAAATTGAAAATTAAGAACATTGTTTACATGTAAGCGTTAGGAAATGTTACTGAGTAGAATGTGAATTCGTTTACACTTACTAAAAATATTAATGCTGCAAATTGAAAAAGGCATAGAAAAATAAAAGTAGAAAGGCGCATATTTACCCAAAAGATAATAAACTCCAAATGTACAATTTTAATTTACGTTGTATATTTAAAAAAATAAATTGTACATTATCCGAATTTCTTCGTTTGAACAGTTTTGAATGAGTCAACATTTCAGGAAAAACTGAACAGAAAGCTATAAAATACGAATAAAGACGTGTGTATCCATGGAAAAGTATGCATTTGAATATACTATGGCGTAATAATTGCTGAAACTAAACATTTGAAAAATAAATAAACAATATAGGCGCAGGAGTGGCTGTGTGGTAAGTAGCTTGCTTACTAGCCACATGGTCTCGGGTTCAGTCCCACTGTGTGGCACCTTGGGCAAGTGTCTTCTACTATAGCCTCGGGCCGACCAAAACCTTGTGAGTGGATTTGGTAGACGGAAACTGAAAGAAGCCCGTCGTATATATGTATGTGTGTGTATATGTTTGTGTGTCTATGTTTGTCCCCCCAACATCGCTTGACAACCGATGCTGGTGTGTTTATGTCCTCGTAACCTAGCGGTTCGGCAAAAGCGACCGATAGAATAAGTACTAGGCTTACAAAGAATAAGTCCTGGGGTCGATTTGATTCGACTAAAGGCGGTGCTCCAGCATGGCCGCAGTCAAATGACTGAAATAAGTAAAAGAGTAAAAGAGTAAGAGCACAAGGGAAGGAAATGGACAAAACAACAAGAAAAAGAAAAACTAATTTTACTGCTAAACTGAAAAGTCTCCGTATCTGGTTTACAAAATATTTATTACTAATCTTTCTCATTACTCACTTTATGAAACTCCAACGCAAGAGTGTTTACACCAGAGAATTCCGGTAATTTCGCATAATAACTTATGAATGAGTCCCCTTATTAAGGGAATTATCCGTAAATTTTGAACCTTCCGATGAAAATAGGATCTGTATCTCACAACTTATTCTGATTACAATGTTTCATCATAATCGATCAATTTTAATCTGACGTCGACATTTCTTTCCGAGAAGAATGTGGAATGCGTGTGTTCATATACCTTCCTCTCGCTGCCGAGACCACAAAAGTTCTTTGTTAGTATATTTATTGCTATTGGTTAAAATAGGGTAACAATTTCTAAAATTTAATATGTTTTTCCTATTCTGATTTACGAATTAAAAATGGGATGGTCACAACCAGAACGCCTCTAATCATAGGGAAGTTCAAACTGAACAGAACCAAAACTAAACAAAAACAACGACGATGGCTACAAAAAAACAAAAACAAAAAAAAAAAAAAACAGGATATGTCGACGACAGCTTAATTTTAGCAGTGTATATCTCCCCGAAGATTACATATACTTTGGGGATCTATCAACATGAGAATTATAGTCTATGCAGCTGAACAAATGCATTTTATGACAATGGAAGTAGAAACATGGATTACAGGGTTCATATCTCATAGGTCGTGTAATCAAGTGCAAAAAAAGTACAGCATTATGCTGTGTTTGGCAGCAAAACCTATTAATTTGTAGGCCAACATCTACCACGCTGTGGAAAGTGCGTCAGTGAACATTATGACAGACGTCGTGTCAATCGGCAGAGTACGCTCTGTGATGCCGTAGGCTTTCAAAACAATAAACTCCAGTGTCCTTAATTTTCTAACACAATTCAAATATACTCTAGCCATATTGGCATGGGTTGAAGCTCGGGATGTACTCAGCCCGAATACATACATACATACATACATACATACATACAAACATAGATACATAAATACATAGATAGATAGATAGATACATACATACATACATACATACATACATATACATAAAGGCATGCATAGACCCATTTATAATATGTTATGAGTGTATGAGTGCCAATATATATATATATATATATATATATATATATATATATATATATATATATATATGCACATATATATATATATATATAGATATATATATTTATATATGTACATATATATATTTATATATATACATATACATATACATATACATGTATATATATATATATATATATATATATATATATACATATACATACACACACACAAACACACACACACACACATGTGTGTATATATATATATATATATATATACACACATAGATACATATGTATATAAGAAAACGGGATGACAATGGAGCAAATAAATAGATAGATAGATAGATAGATAGATAGATAGATAGATAGATAGATAAATGTGTGCTGGGTGTTGATAGTGTTTATATGTTTGTGTCTCTGTGTCTATGCTTGACACTTGACAAACGTCGTTGGTGTGCTTCGGTCTCCGTAAGATAACTGCGGCACAAGAATCTGATAGAATACCAGGGTTAAAAAATAAGTATTGGGATCGATGTTTTCGGCTAAGAATTCTCTGAGACGGCCTCATTCTAATGAATGAAAAAAAGTAAGAGATGAAAAGTTAATACACACTTTCTATCTCTCTCTCTCTCTCTCTCCCCTCTTTGTCTCACACACCCACACACACACACACATTCACACACACACATTCACACACACACACACGCAAACGCACGCAAACACACGTGTATATATGTGCGTGTTTATGTGCGCGTGCCAGTGATTGTATGTGCGTGTATGTGTGTGTTTGTGTGTGCGTGTATGTGTGTGTGTGTTTTGTGTGTGTGTGTGTGTGTGTGTGTGTGTGTGTGTATGAACTGGGATTCTGATTTCTGTGTTATTATTACTATAAGAGCCAATTGTCTTTCGTTCGACCGAAATTCTTTATTGAACACGGTCATTCAGCGCATTCCACAATCTTTGATTGCGTTTACGTACCTTTCCAAGACAGTCTAGTGACTCACCTGTGTCTTCTTGAATGCGGTACATACCAGCGATAATATACATTCACACCAAAGCAACTATACCTCTCTGCGTGTAAGTGCGTACTTGCGCAGACAAAAGCTACTTCAGTTTTAGAAGCCTTCCTAGAAAAACAGCAAGTCTCCCTCACATCATACTCTAATGTCTTACCGCTTTAAACTTAATTTACATTGTATAATGTGGTATTGGATTCTCTGCTCATAGGAGAAAAATGATGAAACTGTCACGTATTGACTACCTTTGATTATAGTTCTGGTCGACGTAACGTTCAGCTGAGGTCAACTAACAGCGCGAGCAAAACCCGTTGCATATTGGAGAATGTATTATAGTCCCCGAATAGGTGTTCTGAGTCACCGCCTTAACAGAATTTAGTCAACTATATCAAACCTAGTACATGCTTAAGTCTAATACACATTTTATTGATTGATTTCTTAGTAACACTATGTTTTTGGACGGAGCAAAAGTGACAATCCCGAGTTTTAGACCGGTGTAAATATAATTACACCCATAGCAACACGCAAAGGTTTTGGTCTGGACAAAACTATGATAGAATGTAATTGTCGAAAGTGTTTCACTGTTGGGTCGAACCCACCAACGTATCGTTGCGATGTAAACGACTTAAACATAGAGTTAACATTCGCTTGTGGATTGCAAGTTGTTACGCAGCTGCCTAATGTGGGCAAGAAAAACTGTTTATGTAAAAGATCTGAGAACTTTAAAAGGCTTCAAACAGGAGTTCGATCCCCGTGGAGAGTGTGAAACATTCACAGATTGAAATATAACGAATAAGGAAGAATAATATCTGTGTTGTACATAAATCATTCAACGACAACCACTTGTAATAAATTTTCAAGTCATGTACAAACAAACGAGCAAAAATCTTTGCTTTATCCCAACTATAGCGTGAATACACACGTGCACACACCAACACATATATGTATATATATATATAGATATACATATGTGTGTATGCTCGTATCCCTGTATTTTAGTCTGCATGTGTGCGTGTGTGCGTGTGCGCATGTGCGTCTATGTAATTGTGTATGTGTGTGTGTGCGTGCGTGTGTGTAGTTGTGTCTGTGTTGTCAATAAACAACCTGTTCTTTCATCTGCTGTGGTTTTAGATTAGAACAATGAAGTTTCAATGTTATGGATTTTAAAACATATCCAGCGAAAATTTCTGTTTCTTTTTTTGTTTGTTACGACTCCATAAGCAAATAAACGTATGCATGTTTGCACTTACACACACACACACACACACATACGCACACACACTCACACACACACGCTCATGTATAAATGCTTGTGTTGCGAATGTGTTTCTGAGAGTGAACGTATGTGTGTATTTCTGCGTATTATTTTATATTATATTAAATTATACACGCTTACACATACACACACATACGCACACGCACACGCACACGCACACGCACGCACGCACACACGCATGCACACGCACACAAACAAAACACATACACACATACACACACACGCGCACACGCACACACGCACATACATATAATGCATTTGTCCACACATGAAAGAAGTTTACATCTGACGAGACCGAATGCCAGAAGAAACAAACTAATACAACAACAAATTAAAAACAATGGAAAAACAAAACAAAAAATTTTAGAAAACACACACACAAAAAAAGAAACAACAGAATCATTGACGACTAAGTTTGTTGTGTGCAGAGATGAGAATCAAAATAATACTAAATAATGGAATACTAGAAAGAACAATTGAAAAAAGATATATACATAAAAAAGCCATACTATTTTCAAATAGTATGGGTTTTGACGAAAACAAAACACCATTATGTAAGTTCTGCATATTTGCATATATATGCAATTACATACATACATTTACATGTATATATATATATATATATATATATATATATATATATATATATATAAACATTCATATATATACATATGCATGGATACATACATATATATCCACATTTGTTTATATATGTGTATACATATACACATGTACATACATACATACATACATACATGCATACATATATATATATATATATATATATATATATATATATATATGTATAAGTATGTATATGATCATACGTACATATCCACGCACAGATGCATATATGTGAATAGAGACACACGTAGAACCACAAGCACGCATAGAGACATTAGAATTGAAATAAAATTCAATGTTGCTTCAAAATTATACAATGAAAAACAAACTCGATAAATAAATAAAATGAACTTTTATTGAAAAGGTGAAAGACATTAAATCAATATGGTTGTGTTGCTTTTGTTATTGTATAGCCTAAAAACACGTATATAGCATTAATGCACTTACTAAATATACATATGCATATAAATAGGCGCATGCACACACATACAAATACACACATATGTATGTATAATGCAGCATTATGTTATCTATATACATACATATCTATACACACATACCAATATGCATTATATATATTTATTTAATTTTGTATACATACATACAAACATATATATCTATATATATATACACACACCTATCCGTGTGTGTGCATGCGGACATTTATGTGAATAAATACATACATACATACATATATGTACATATATGTGCGTGCATGCGTATATATATATATATATATATATATATATATATATATATATATATATATATATATATATATATATATATATATATATATATATATATACATACATACATACACACACACACATTCACATACGCTGTTATACTTATTTTAGTCTTTTCTTTGTGTTGTTGCTGAGACACAACTTTCTGATGCTATAGTTTTATTTATTCATTTTTTTTTTTTTCATTTGCGTAATTTTGTGGATTACGTCGTCTGAAATTTATTTCAAACAGTAAGTACCACTTAAAAAGTGTAGAGTAGCCATTTTTTAGAAATACTAAACACGAATTATTCCCCTTACTCTTCGCTGTTGTTTGTTAGCAGCTTCACAGCGTCGCCCAAAACAACCTGCCTTACATAACGTTGTTAGAGTGTGCTAATATTGTGAACTGAAGTCCTGCTGAGGTCGATTTTAGCCTTCATCCCAGCAGGTTGGAAACTATGTCTTAGATGTGAATGTAATTATAAATAAAATACACTGTGTTTTTAAGCAAAAAGAAGTAGAACTGATTCAATATCATAATAACGATGCTTTCTAAATAATCAATACCAGGTAATCGAAATTATTTAGCTCACCATGTTGGTTTTAAACTTTGGCACAAGGCCAGCAGTATTGGGGAGGGGTGAAGTAGATTACATCGACACCAGTGTTTAACTGGTAGTTATTTAATCGATCCAGAAAGGATGAAATGCAAAGTCAACCTCGGCGGAATTTGAACTCGGACCATGAGGACGGACGAAATGCCACTAAGTATTTTTCCCGTGGCGCTGACGATTTTCTAGCTCACCGCCTTATATTTAACTCACCATATAAACATTTAACATGCATTATGCGTCCTCAAGTATTTTCGAGCCACCATTTTCTCGCTGTTCTTAATCAGCATCACTACAATACCTTCCAATCTCCCTTGCCCTTTCTAGTTAGGTACGTACACACACGCACGCACACGCACGCACACACATACCTACCTACATAGATACATACATACATACATACATATATACATACATATGGTATGTATGATGGAACGACAAGATACATACCAACCTCTTTGGAGAAAAGTATGGTTGACCTTGGTATCTTGGGAAGAGAATGCAACCCCTTAATGCATAGTCAATAAATGATCATATTTGGGATAATAAAAATTTGCAAGATCTTACGATTTAAAGGATGAAACTTAAAACCAGCTACTTTGCTTGACAACCTTGCTGCCAATGCAAAACTTTCTCATATTGGCGAAAGCCCATATGAGAATTTCTCCCATGGCACCTACCGCAATATAATTTCTTCTAGCTACATCCCTGTTTAAGTGAGGACCAAAAGCGAAGAAATGCAGCTAAACCTAGCTCTCCTATCTAATGGCCACATACCTTTCACGCTTGACTCATTTACATATCTCCACATAACCAACCATGTTGTGATTATAAAATTCTCTGGTACAGGGAACCATAGACATTTAGACTGACATCCTTTGTTAAGCAAATTACGGCATTTTAATTAACTATTTTTACTGCCTTGAAGAAGTTTTAGTCCAATGGCAAAACCCCAGTACTTCTTAAGACTTGTACCAATTCTGTCTGGCTAATATGCTGAACCACCGTGTTACACAGACGTAAACACAACAACACAAATTGTCAAGAAGTGGTGGGGGACTTTCTCAGAAAATAAGACAGACACACACACACAAACACAAACACACACATACACGCACACGTAAATACGACGGACTTCTTTCAGTTCCGTATAACAAGTCCAATCATAGGATTTTATTCACCCCGACGCTATATTAGGAGACACAAACCTAAGGTGCCACACAGTGGGCCTGAACCCGGAACCATGTGGTTGGTAAGCAAACTTCTTTCCACACAGCCACGCTTGAGCCTATTTCTAAATATCTTGCTTTCGTTAATAACATGCTTGACTATCAATAACCAAATTTGGCAAGCCCATTGATAGTAAATAAAAACGCAGCCAATCTCAGACACCATAACTAAATGTCTTCAGTGACAGGTATTGTTAGATTAGTAAAAGTTGTCAACGATCAGACACACACCCATTGATTGATAGACTTGATGGATGCGCACTGGTACTCCGTCGGTTACGATTATGGGGAAACAGACTGCTTGTGGAATTAACGTGGAAGTGGTTAAGCTTAGCACAGACACACATACCTTCAACATAGTTCTTAGCGATATTCTGCGTGATACAGAATGTAACAATGCTGGTCCTTTGAAATACAGGTACAATTCATTATTGCCAGCCTAGTGTGGAATGGAGCAACGTGACATAAAGTGTCTTGCTGAAGGACACAATGCGCCGCCAGGTATCGAACTCACGGCCATACAATCGTGAATCGAATATCTTAGTCACTTCGCCACACGCCTTCATTACAAATACTCATAGGATTCCTATATTGCACCTAAATTGACAGGCTTTTCTTTCTTTCTCGTTATGGAAATGTTCAACCTTGTCTTCTGATTTAAACAAGCAACACTGTACAACCGCTATGGGAAAAGGTTTGCTTCCTAGACCTAAATACGTAATTGTTTACAATAATTATACCTGTATTTCTATATTTGTATTGTATAATATGTAACTGGGACTCATTCTAAAGACATTTGGAAAACACTTTTGTAAGAAATGCATTGTTCACCAATAATGAAGACAGTTTCATATGAATTACAAAGAAACAGAAAAAAAAAACCCCACAAGAAAGATAGAAAGGAAAAGAAGAAAAGTAGGATAAAGCAGCTGATGATTGGCGAGGGGTGATGAGCCACACACGACGGGACGAATGCTGTGCTCAGCCGCGCCCCTTGGTCACGACGACGATGGCGTTGCCGCGGAGAATGGCAGGCGATACTCGCTGCAGCAGCCATTCCACCTCGCGGAGATCATTTCTTTGATGGATCGCTGTTATCCTGATTTTGCGGAGGAAATCAGTAATATAGGGTTCTAGAATACCTGGCGTCTCGGCGGTGACCGGCAGAAACTGATAGCGGCCGGTCAGGCACTTGTAATGTTTTTTTTTTCTCTCTTCTGCGCCACGTGACGCGACACCCGGGTTTGCAACCGATGCAGCAAAATTGAAGCCTGAGAACGTGTCACTGCACATCACATCCGAAACTAGGGATCTGCTTCCTTCAAATGGGAAGAGGGTAACTCCACTGAGGGGCTTATCGTCCCCGCGGTCGAGACCTACTGGTTCCAGCTGAGACAAGCCAACCGCGTTAAGGCCCATCTTAATTACATCATTAGGTCTACTTTATTCAATAGAGACCTAGAAAAGAATACTCTGGAGATACATATGGTAAATTTATCTCTCCAGACAGTGTTAACACACAGTCATTGCCAACGTAAATCACCTATTTTCTGCACTCCTCTCAAATATGCTATAGACAGGAGTCGAAACTGTCAAAATGGTGGGTCTCATTATTACTAAAAACTCACCCCCAATTAATTCATAATAGCGGGACCCGTAAATATTTGACGGAATTAATGGTAAGCTTATTGGGCTATTTCTGAAAACTTTATTAAAAAAAACCTGAACGTGTAGCGTGTGTTGTGTCTGTATCAAAAGATAGTCGCTCATCTGCTAATTATTGAAAAGTGAAGGAAATTGGAATACGAGGATTACTTAATGCACTTTATATATACACTTCATATACTTTATGCACAATTTTATAGACTTAATACGCAGCATTCTCCCTATTTCTCTCTGACTCTTCGCCTTAACCTCTTTTTCTCTCTCCTTTTTTCTGTCTGGATAGAATATGAACTTATGATGCATTAGCCAATCGTCAAATCCTGCTGCTAACATTCGCTATTTTGCAATTTCTGGACTTAACTATCTAATCTGAATCATTCTTTTAAATTACCATTGGTAAAACAGATACAAGCATTTTATGGCGTACCTGTAATTTTCATCTGCCTCAAAATACAGAAACTGCAGTTAAGTACCATTTCTTCCGAACATTCATAAAAAGTGAATGTTTCCTCTAACTAGTTACAGACACCGTCTTACAAATTTTGCTTGTATACCGGATATGATCTTTTCGTTCAGATTTTTAAAATCTCATCTCAGATAGAAGCGCATAAATGTCTCAAGATAAGTTTTTTGTTTTCATAAATTATAAATAAACTACATATGTTTCTATGACGCAGTTAACTGTTAACTGTCAGAATTAAAAACAACTGTTGCGGCTTTATAAATTTCATCGCTGTTCAGCACATTGTCGCTATGTTTTCGGTTGTTGTTCCTGTCGTCGTCATCGTCATCGTCGTCGTCATCGTCGTCAGCCATGATCAAACTGACATATGATCACAAACTTTCCATCTTTTCCTTATATAGTATTATATAAATCCCAATAAGCTGGCAGAAACGTTGGCACACCAGGCGAAATGTTTATCGGTATTTCGTCTGCCGTTACGTTCTGAGTTCAAATTCCGCCGAGGTCGACTTTGCCTTTCATCCTTTTGGGGTTCGATAAATTGAGTACCAGTTACGCACTGGGGTCGATGTAATCGACTTAATCCCTTTGTCTGTCCTTGTTTGTCCCCTCTATGTTTAGCCCCTTGTGGGCAATAAAGAAATAAGTATTATATAAAGCCCAATATATGTCCCTTTTATAATTTTACTTCTAAATCTTTTAATCAGATGTGTAATTAAATGGAGTAAAGACGAAGTATTTGTTGCTACTCATCGAAGTTTGAGCTATCATGTAGATGCTTGCTCGTTGGTTCATATTCTTGTTCTTTTGACACAAGTCAACTCTACTTGATTCGATCGATAATCTAAGAAATTCCAACAGTGATTATTCCATTCTTGGCGCCTATATATTGCATTGCAGACTACATCATACAATGATCTTTTTCTATAAAACGGTACTTCGTGGGTTAAGAGAAACTGTTACTAGAGACAGAAATTTTATTGTTATAGCTAGGTGAAGCGACCAGTGAGTAGCGTAGTAAAGGTTGCCAGTAGAGGAGGAAAAGGCAGAGACACTCTTCGCACTGATACCTTCCTAAATAGAATGACAGGCAAGACAAACTTTAACATCCCATCACAACTGCATCTGGAAACAATAGCGCATCGTCACACCTTCAGACCCTCGCACCCTCCCTAAAATATTATATGCTATATCTTTCGAAGCGAACACGTAGATTTTCTATAGGGTTCGTTGCAGATAATAGCGGGAACACTGCTGTCACTGCAGATGCTGGTGATGATGCTGGTGTTTGGTGCCGGTGCTGGTTTTGGTGAGGCTGCTGCTGTTACTGCTGAATATGACAAAGACGATGACGTTGATGGTGATGATGGCGATGATGATGATGATGATGATGGTAGCAATAAGCATTTAAAGAATTCGTGGAGAATCCGTTTGCCATTCTGCCAAATTGGCCAGGTTTCTGCGGTCTTCCTGGCAGTATTTCTGTATTTGATATCGTCTTAAACAACACCTCGTTGCATTTACAACAAACAGAGGCTGACAAGAATGAAAATAAAATAAAATAAGACAAACCTAATTCAACATACCAGATGTAGAGCAGATGGTTCTAGTTGGCTCTGTGTCATGTAGAAATACATCATTTTCTTCTGTTACTACTTTAGTTCTTACCGATCTTCTTCTTCTTCTTCTTCTTCTTCTTCTTCTTCTTCTTCTTCTTCTTCTTCTTCTTCTTCTTCTTCTTCTTCTTCTTCTTCAACTCATTGCTGTTGTTGTCGATGTTGCTAGCGCGTTGTTTGTTTGTTTGTCGCCGTCGTCGTCGTCTTCGTCGTCGGCGGCGTTGTTGTTATTTTTTCCCCCCTCTCCTGTTATTGTTATTTAGCAGCAAACGCAACAGACAGAAGCAGGCATCATCAACCTCGTTGTGAAACGTTAACCATCTCATTCTGTTATCTCGTATTCAGCTGCTCGCTAAAGCACGTGGAAATTAACATAGATTTATTATTCATCTTTGACAATAAAGCTTGCCTTAGTCTGTCGATCTGCTGGTCTGTCGGTCTGCTAGTCAGTTAGTCTGTTGGTCTGTGGGTCTGTGGGTCTGTCTGTCTGCTTGTCTGCCTGTCTGTCTATCCTTCTTACTCTCTTTCTTTCTCTCTCTCTCTCTCTCTCTCTCTCTCTCTCTCTCTCTCTTACTCTCTATCCAGCTTCTTGTCTGTCTTTGTCTCTAGTCATTCTTTCACTCTCTCTGTCGATTTCCACGTCGGTTCCAACATTGTGTATACGTATTCCCATAAATGCAAGGAATACAAATATAGGATATTATTGGTTTGTATGATTTTGTCTGGCTGTTTACTCGTTTGTCTGTTTGTATGCCTCCTGTGTCTATATATGTATATAAGTATGTATATATGCATGTATCCCCAACATGGCCGCAGTCTGACTAAAAAAGGTAAAAGATAAAAAAGATATATACGTATATATATAGGTGCAGGAGTGGCTGTGTGGTAAGAAGCTTGCTTCCCAACCACATAGTTCCAGGTTCAGTCTCACTGCGTGACGCCTTGGGCAAGTGCCTTCTACTATAGACTCGGGACGACCAAAGCCTTGTGAGTAGATTTGGTAGATGGAAACTGCATGTATGTATGTATGTATGTATCTATCTATCTATCTATCTATCTATCTATCTATCTATCTATCTATCTATCTATTTGTGTGTCTGTGATTGACCCCAATTATCGCTTGACACCGATGTTGGTGTACTTAGGTTCCCGTAACTTAGCGGTTCGGCCAAAGAGAAGATAGAATACGTTATAGGCTTACAAAGAATGAGTTCTGGAGTCGATTTCTTTGACTAAAGGCCGTGCTCCAGCCTGGCCGTAGTCAAATGAGTGAAACAAATAAAAGAATAAAACAACATATATATATGTGTGCGTATGTGTGTATGTGAGCGTGAGTGTGTGAATATGAGTATGTGTGCGTGTGTGTGTGTATATATGTGTGTGATTCATGTTTGTGTGTGTTTGTGTACATGATGTAAGAGTAAAGCCATAACATGATCAAATGGCTTAGAATTTCGTTTTGTAATCAGGAATGATACTTCGTCAAGGTCCTTCACCTATCATACAGGCAAATTGAACCTTCTGCGTGAAAACGGTTTGAGGGGAACTGTGTGGAAACCCAGCACAGAAATTTCATTTGTAATTCAAAGATCCAGACTTGTCAAATACAGTGTTAGAAGTTTATGTGTGAGGAGCACATAATGCTAAATGCGACGACGGAATACTCCGCCACCACTATAACTCAATAAGTGCAATTGAAAGAACAATTAGGAAAAGTCAGCGTCGAATGCGATGGATCCATTTATATGATGCTTTGTTGGTTTTCTAGTTCTTACATCAGTGTACAAATGTTTCAATTACATCGTTGATGGTTTCCTTTTACAGCTGATACAGATCGGTTTAATTTACAACTCTAAGAACTTGAAGACAGGCATAACTGTCACAACGTCATGATTATCCGATAATTGGTTGCATAAGGCCAGTTTCACTATCCATCAGGATTTATTTTACTGATGTCACACTTCTCCTTAATTATTCACATTTATCTAGCTCTTTCTCTCACGCTTTCTCCATTTATTTGCCTATCTATCTATCTATCTATCTATCTATCTATCTATCTATCTATCTATCTATCTATCTATCTATCTATCTATTTATCTCTTTGACCATTATTTAAACAAACTTCTTTCATTATACGTCCCCCAATAAGTTTGTATCTTTATTTCAGTTTCCTTACGTAGATTTATTCAAAGTTAAAATTGTCGCTAATTGAACTCAATTTATATATATTTCTAACTGGTTTGTTTTTAAATTTTAAACACCCTTTTGTCGGAGGTTTTCTTTAAAATTTACTAGTATAATCTCAATGTAAGGTTGCAGCTTTTATTTCATTAATGTATCACTTGAAAGAGGCGTCGAGCTAGCAAAATCGTTAGCACGCCAGACAAACTGCTTAGCGGCATTCCGTCCGTCTTTACGTTCTGAGTTGAAACACCGTTGGGGGCGGTTTTACTTCGCGGCATTTCGTCCACCTTTACTTACTGAGTTCAAATTCCACCGATGTCAACTTTCATCATTTCGTGGTCGATAAAATAAATACCAGCTGAGTACTGGGTCGATGTAATCGACTTACCGACCGACCGGAAATTGCTGGCCTAGTGCCTAACTTTTGAAACCAATCTATCCCTTGGATATTACATAGAAGATGTGGAAACTCCGAGTAGCGACGCAGAGAGCAGCAAACGAATTTACTTTCCGAATGTAGTGTACAAATATATATTCGGAAGTTTTTATTCTGTTCGTTGTAAACAACGTGTGTGGTGATGGTCGCGTGTTGTTTTTTTTATACATGTGTAGATATACGTGTGTAGGAGGCGAGTGAGTGTATGATTGCGTGACTATGTATTGTACATGCGTATTCTTTATATGGGTGTGTGTATTTATACATACAAATTCGCTTGCGTATAAATACGCACATGCGCGCATATATGTTTCATATGAATGTGTGTATGTAAGTGTATAGATAGCTGTATTTATATATCGATGTTCCATTGCATAAATCTAGTTATTTCAGCTTGCATCCCTTATGTTGCATATGCATCAATGCATCTGCACACAGATGCAAGTACAGACACACGTATTTAAGCTGAAAACAGATTGACGATAGTACATCGACGCGTTAACACATAAACATTTTAGATATATGAAAATCTATTAGCGAGATTGTTGTAAAATAAAGATAGCTGCCTGCGTGGTTACTTTTTCTCTTTGCACACACACAAGCGCGTACGCACGCTCGCAAACATACACATACACACACTCACACACAA
>NC_142942.1:3990828-3993328 GCF_046866305.1 Octopus bimaculoides | reverse complement strand
GTCATATTCATTCTTTAGATCATTGTCTTTTGGGGTTTTTTCGTAGTCGTCAATCCGTTTTGGTACTTCTCTATAACGTGGTGAGTAGCTGGTTCTTGTTTACATATATTTAGCTGCTGATCTGCCATCCAACAGTTACAACGTCATCTTAACATATCTCCGATAATTTTATCAGTATGAAGTAATTTTCTGTCTGCACAGAGAAACGAACTCGTTTCTCCCATTGAATAAGTAAATATTTTGCGTGTTGATGTTGAATTATTGTGCCACCCGTGTCAAAATTCCAGAAATTTTTTTATAAGAGTTGCATCATTTATTATGGCTCCTTTTAAAAAATTTGTTCGTGATGTTCCCCTTTACGATTCAAATATGTCGCGACGTTGACCGTGTAATACCTACATCTAATTCCAGAATGAGTTTATATCTGATCACTATTGTAGTATAGGGTAAAGAGTAAAGACCACCACTTCGGTCATGAATGACCATTGGATTGCACGTAGAAATTTACCCTCCGAGGCAGAAGTTCTGGTAAGGTTGTTTATTGACGACCAGAAGTTGCCCATGCATACCGGCCGCCCCACTCCGTGTCACTGATGTTATCCAAGGCAAAGGCAAAGTGCGATACAGATTGGTTTTAGTGCTGTCGCAACTCATCACTACTGCTGGGTGAACTAGAGCAACATAAAATAAAGTGTCTTGCTGAAAAATACAACACGCAGCACGGTCTGGGAATCGAACTCACTACCTCATGAATATAAGCCCGACGCTCTAACCACTGAGCCATGGGGGATAGCTTTAAAATAATTGCTTTCGCGATTTGATGCGAACTGTTACAGATGCATATATTATGCGTTGCTAGATACTTGGTTCTTCATCTTCAAGATATACTTTGAGTTTATAAGCTGTTGTTAGTTTTCGTAGAGGTTGTATTAAAGAACTTGGGTAAGTAAATTGTGTTGAGAAATATTATATGATTACCAATCGAAAATATACCACATTTGACACTATATTTACTCTAAAGACTTAGTTGAGCTATATACTTTCAAGGTCCTATTAGACTTGAAGGCTTGGTTTCTTTAAAATTAGTTATTTGTTCTTATGTTTCTATGAAAACACTCATTTTAAAGTTTAAGAAATTGAATGTTGCACCTGAATCGAATACCATTTTATCAGAAAATTTTACTGGAAATCTTGCACAAGAATTTCTTGGCTAAGAAAACAAATTCAACTCCAGACTTTTTCAACTCACATATATATATATAAGGTATGAATTTTTATAAAAATATCGTTCTTGACGATTCTCTCAAAGGAACGAAACCACCAAATAAATAGTTTCTATCCATTCCTGACAACACATTTTTATTAATATACATACTTGAGTGTGTGGGAACACGCGCACGTCTGTGTGTATGTGTGAAGAACTGTTTAATCCAGATCCATATCACTTACAGTTTTGTGGATGCCTTATGTGAAGCTGAATGAAATTGTTATGAAAAAGCGTATGCAACTTCTCCCAGTGGTGTTGAGTGCTACAGTTGTTCGTTCACTCACGTGTTTATATATTCATTTTCATCTTTTTTCATTTTATCTAGTTTCAGCTCATGAGCTGTGGCCATGCTGGGGCACCGCCATTTGGTGTTGCTACACAATTTTACTTCACGAATTTTACTTCAGGATTTGACATTTGGTGCATGTAAGAGTTTGATGCAGCTGCTCTCATCTGCACCTCCTGCCGTGAAGTTGGTTCATCTGGGACACGTGACAAGAAGAGGTCCAGCCTCATCTCGAAGACACCTACATCCACCGCATGCATGTCTCTCAGGTCCTTCGGGAGGATATTGAAGAGCTGTGGACCTCTGAAGCCCAGGCTATTGCAGTATCTTGTCCTACATCTTGTCCTACATACATATATGGTCACGCGCGTGCGTGTGTGCGGTTGTGTACGGGAGCTTGTATACCGTGGTCGTAGAGGCTAGGGAGCCAAGCAAGCAACTAAGATGGTCTTCACTTCATTTCTTGCCACTAAAACACATCTGTTTGTAAGCCCACGTTAATGTATATTGGAATTGTAGGTTATGAATACTTCAACGATTTGTTAATTGTTTCTTTGTCTCGGTATTCTAAATTCAGTTCCTAGCATGGATTGTGTTTGCTTTGGGATTGATGGATTTCGTCAAGATGAATTGTTAAAGAAACACTAATTAAAACGTAGTCTCATACATAAAATGAAGACAGCCATGCGTACACTCATTTATATAGACTCTTACACACATACAGTATATATATATATATATACTTCATAAACATAGATTTATGTTGTACACATAAAGATGCAGACATATGTATATGTATATTAGAGTATGCAAGCTGAAGAAAAGTTTACAATACAAGGAGGTCATTCGATTGAGTGAGGAAAAATATATCGTGATTTCAAATAAAGATACACATATAAGCGTGTATATATATATATGTATATATATATATATATATATATATATAT
>NC_142942.1:3978328-3988328 GCF_046866305.1 Octopus bimaculoides | reverse complement strand
TCTGACATTTGCAAGAGAGGGATAGTTGATTACATCGACCCCCAGTGCTCATCTGATGCTTATTTTATCGTCCCCGAAAGGATGAAAGACAAAGTCGACTCCGGCGGAATTTGAAATCAGAATTTGGAATATAAGAGACCAAAGTGTACGTACGCCGTTTATATATATAAAAAATGCAAAAATGGGACAAGAACGCAAAACATCCAGACAGACGATACAAAGAAAACAAGGACGGGTCATTCGGAGTTTTCTATCCACAGTCGAGTTCAAGATTATTTTTGCAATGTTGGCTGGTTATACTCGAGAGTGCGCCAATCTGGCCAGTCCCAAGGAAAATCTAAGTTAAGAGCATTAGATTCCTTGGAAGAAAGCAGCGAATGTATACGTAAACAACGACAGAAAAAAACGGAGAATGTTACACAAATACAAATAACAAGACATAACAAGTGTCTTTCGACTATGGACAAATTAAATTAAGCTGGCGTGTGTGGAAGTAAGGCCTTAAGGCAGGGACATAAGATCTGACAGGCACAGGAAGGAATATAGATGTTGCACGGATCGTAGTCGAATCAAGAAAGTAAGGTGAGGCTTCACCGAAAACCGGTCACGTGAGGAGAGAAGAGTGAGAGGTAGAGACAGAGGGTTAGAAAAATTAAGGAGGGGCGAGAAAAATGAAAGGAACACAGTGAAGTGAAAGAGGAGGGAAAGTGAGCATGAAGAGAAGGCTAGGAAATGTGAGAGAGGGGGAACGAAAAAACGAAGAGTGGAATGAACGAAGTAAGCGTGAAAGGGCTGATAGAAAGAAGGAAAGAATGAAAGAATAGAAAGATAGAGTCGTACAAAATTTATATATATATATATATATATATATATATATATATATATATATATATATACTTACATATAAGAGGCCAAAGTGTACGTACGCCAATATATTTTATATATATATATATATATAAAATACAACAATGGGAGAAGAACGCAAAACATCCAGGCAGTTAGGTGATACAAAACGGACAACAAAACATCCAGACAGACGATACAAAGAAAACAAGGAAGGGTCATTCGCAGTTTTCTATCCTCAGTCGAGTTCCAGATTATCATTGCAATTTCGACTGGCTGTACTCGAGATTGCTCCAATCTGGTCAGCCCGAAATAAAAAAAACTAAGCTAAGAGGATTAGATTCCTTGGAAGAAAGCAACGAATCTATACGGAAACAATGATGGGAAAAACAGAGAAATGTTACACAAATAAAAACACAAATAATAACAGAACATAACAACAGGTGTCTTTCACATTTCCTGGCCTTCTCTTCATGCTCACTTTCCCTCCTCTTTCACTTCACTGTGTTCCTTTCATTTTTTCTCGCCCCTCCTTAATTCTTCTATCCCTCTGCCACTACATCTCTCTCCTCTTCCCCCACGTGACCGGTATTCGGCGAAACCGCACCTTCCTCTCTTGGTTCGACTAGCATCCATGCAACATCTACATTCCTTCCTGTGCCTGTCAAATATTATGTCCCTGCCTTAAGGCCTTACTTCCACACACGCCAGCTTAATTAAATTCGCCCTTAGTCGAAAGACACCTGCTGTTATGTCCTGTTATTTGCGTTTGCATTTGTGTAACATTTCTCCGTTGTTTTCGTCCTTGTTTTCGTATACATTCGCTGCTTTCTTCCAAGGAATCTAATGCTCTTAGCTTAGTTTTTCCTTGGGGTTGGTCAGACTGGAGCAATCTCGTGTATAACCAGCCGAAATTGCAAAGATAATCTGGAACTGGATTGAGGATAGAAAACTACGAATGACCCGTCCTTGTCTTCTTTGTATCGTCTATCTGGATGTTTTGTTGTCCCTTTTATTTTGTATGGAAAAGTCTCTGACGTTTCGAGCCTACTCTCTCAGATAGAAAGGGTTAAGAGGAAAAATAAGAGAGAGAAAATGAATATAAAAAATGGGGAGAGAAAAAAATGTCGAGGGATTAATCATTCAACACACACACCTATATATGTATGTATGTTTGTGTAAGCGAAGAAGTGGCTGTGTAGTAAATACCGTGCTACCCAACCACTTGGTTTCGGGTTCAGTCTTACTGCTTGGCACCTTGGGCAAGTTTCGAGCTGGCAAAGCCTCCTGTGTGGATTTCGTTGACGGAAACTGAAGAAAGCCCGTGGTATATAAATAAATGAGTGTGTGTTTGTGTATCTGTATTTGTCCTCCCACCATCGCTTGATACCCGATGCTGGTGTATTTACGCCACCGTAACTTAGCGGTTCGGCAAAAGAAACCGATAGGATAAGTACGAAGAATAAGTCCTGGGGTCAATTTGTTTGACTAAAGGTGGTGCTCCAGCATGGCTGCAGTCAAATGACTGAAACAAATAAAAGAATATATATGTATTCACACACACACATATATATACATGTATATATGTGCGCATGAGGATGACGTGTGTGTTTCTATGTGTTTATATGTATGGATGTACATGTACATATACTCATACATATGTATAAAAACACATTCACTTTTCTCTTTATCGTCCTCTCTCTATTTGTCACCTGTAAGTCCTTTCTTTCATAAAAAATTACTAATGTCCCAAATATTTAGAACTTCGGCATCAATTTCAAGCACAAGCTAAAAGCCCTTCTCCTCGCACTTCGTTGTTACCCTGTTGCTCTTTAAATAGTTGACTTAGTTTATGTATATTTGAATGTATGTTTGTGCGTGTGATATATGTATGTGTATGTATATATATATATATATATATATATATATATATATATATATATATATATATATATATATATATACTTGTGTATATAAAAACGACCAGTAAGTGGTCTGTCAATATGCTAGAAAAAGATCACTTAAAAAAATCTCAAAGAAAAATTCAGCGGAGCAAAAATAGGCGGGTGAGACCAGTGAAAATTATAAATACCTCGGTTATCTGTAAACTATATAGTTTCAAAATGAACACTTTCCAATGAAAGTATCTATTTATCATCAGTACACATTGCCGATATTATTATAATCGAACAGAATCCCGTGTTAGTTGTCTCCAACCAGTGAAAACGTGCACGTGATTCTATCGATTATAAAGAATAAGATTCAAAAGTCTTAGTTTTGGCGCGCTGAATCCGGAAATATCGCTGCAGAAAATAATTTCTGCTTTGAATTTACCAACTTTGAGAAATGTGATTATGGTTAATTATATATATATATGCATTTATGGGCAATTAACATATAATGAGTACAACACATTCATTCCATCCAGAACACCACTTAAGATGTAGGGCCAGCCCAGGTCTTGTAATTCTTCCTAATTTTGTATGTCGTAGCAATTTTTTTTTATTTACTGTTTATATATAAGAGCGGCAGTTAGTAATGAGCTGTAGACGTCTGATTCTGTAGTTGCAACGATGTAGAAACATGTCCTATAGTTTGATAACTTCATTTATAGCCTAACTTTGAATGGACAGGATCATTATGTGTAATACAGATAGTGCATATCGTGTTGCATATAACATGCATATGTACATATTTATACACATGTATGCATATGCGTGTGTGTGTGTATGTGTGTTTGTCTGGGTCTGTGTTTGTGTGCATGTACACTCGTGGGTGTGTGTTTGAGTGTGAATTTACACACGTGTGTGTTTACGTGTATGCATTTTTGTCTTTTACTAAATTAGGGTAGAACACTACCTATGCATAGTAGGTACTAAATTAAATAATTAAATTTCATTTTGGAGCAATTTCTATTGCAATTTATCTCTATCTGGAGATTTTGCATCACTTTTTTTCAGAAATTGCTTTTACAATTCTCATTCCGCAGGTTGCAGTCAGGACTATTCAACGTACCCGACCAGTATCATGGATACTGCCTTTTCAATGGATGCTAAAAGCGGCAACGAAGCATCTCTCGCATCAGAAGCTATCCTCTTGGAAAAGAGAGGCAAACAATTTAAGATATTGCCGGACAAAAATAAAAAAAATGCGGTAGTCAATGTTGAAACTTCGTTGCTCAAACCTCTGCTCGATCAAGACTTGCTCCGGCTCCAAACAGCCATAACAACAAATATTTACGATACAGAAATTGACACAGCGCAATAGAAAGTGCATCGCATAACAAATATGAACACACATAACATGAAACATGCAAAATATCATAACACCAAAGACAAGGACAACACCCCCCCCCCACCCACCCAAGAACTATTATAAAAAAATCTTCATAGTTATTGGTCAGAAGAAACGAAGGCGGATGTTGTGTTAATTTGAACCAAGTATGTAATTAGTCTGCATAACAGAAGGTGACGTTAGTTGAGCAATTACACAGATACCCGAGCAATTAGTGATAATTATAAGTCTAGACCAGACGTACCCCAAAACACATTGTTTTTTATTTACACGCCGTGCCCTTTTGGGCAGATAAAAATATTTTGGAGCATAAAGTCGAAAGCTATATTAAAAATAGTTATTTATTATTTACATGTGTACCTATTTTAACCTTTACAAATGAATAATTTAAACTGCAGAAAATTAAATATCTATTTCTATATAAGGTGTAGTTGTCGGGACTAAATTTAGAACTTTAATTCTATTTTACATGGTTCAAATAGAATTTTTTCTAACGAGGTCCCTTGATAACGTTTCCCAGCAGCAGCAGGAGGAGCGGCAGCAGTAGCAGCAGTAGTAGCAGCAGCAGCAGCACTAGTAGTAGTAGTAGTAGTAGTAGTAGTAGTAGTAGTAGTAGCTTAATCCAACGTCAGTCCAGATAGATCGGTTGAAAGTTCAAAAGCATTTCATCCATGCATATGTTTTATTTTCAAAATGTCTCAAAACTTCTAGAATGCATCGCGTAGTTCACGCGATGCATTCTAGAAGTTTTGAGACATTTTTTCAGGAGAGATATTTGTTAATTTCAAAGTACAAAACTATAATCTCCTTCAAAGTAGGATGCTTCGACATCAATGGCTTCCAGCCACTTCGTGAAACCCCATGGTAGTTCTCCCAAAGTGATGTGTTTAGGACCTTTGTTGCAAACTCTTCCATTTTCACAATGTCTCTAAAACAACCACCCTTGTGTTTCTCCTCGAGCTTGGAAAACAATCAAAAGTTAGAGGGAGCATGATAAGAAATGCTGACATGACGTGGGGTGGTTTTGAGGCTCATCTCTATCAAGCAGTTGTTTACCAAGATAGGACTAGATTTGTGGATTGTTCTGATGCAAGTGCCACCGATTATAGTAGAAAAGCTCTTAGCTTTTTACGACGAAATCTATCTACAGAGAACTCTTTATTGACTGTCTGTTCAGATGGAACCAAGTGGATGTAGAGATGCTCTTGCTGTTGAAAACGCGGATCATCCTGAGCTTCCCAGTGAACTTGCTTTGCTTTGCCTAGCCTTCTTGGATCTAGGAGAGCCAGCATGCTTCCATTGGACACTCAGTGTCTTGGTCTCTGGATCATAACAGTAGATCCAGAGTCAATCACAAGTCACCAGAGACTGTAGTACTCTTGGAATCGAGGTAATGAACTCAACCAATTCCCTCATATCTCCAACGCATCTTTCCTTCTGTTCGTCAATGTGCACCCTGCAAATAAACTTTGCACAAATTTTGAGTTTGTAAAAATTTTAATGAATACTTCTGTGTAAAGATTCCACTCCAAGTTGAAACGATATGCTTATTACCTCTATAGACACATGATGATCTTCATCTAGAAAATTGCTAATTATCTCAACCACCTTTGAGGCTTCCGCATCCTGCTCCCTCCTACAGTTCTCATCGAATTTCAGTTTCTCACTAACGTCTTTGAACCTCTTGTGCCAACCTAAAAGAGAGGCTCGTCTCATACGAGCCAATCCATATAAGTTTCAGTAGCATTTTTGCCTAGTTTAAACACAAAAGTGTATTGCCTAGTGAGCTTCCCAAATTGTCTTCCCGTCCCAACAACATTATGTAAACTAATCAGCCTTGACAAGCATAGTTTCGTAGGATGCTGCAGCTGTCTCCTTCAGTTTGGAATAAAAAGTTGGCAGGTCAACTTATCAGAACTATGTTGTTGTTGTTATTGCTGTTTGTTCCTTCTCGAGCCATGCTTGAATCATAAGGGCCGGTTTCCCTGTTCATAGGCGTATTGGTTACCCACCTGGACGGGACGCCGGTGGTCTCAGGTGAGCTGCTAGATGCAGGAGGGGACAGTGAGAGAAAGCTGTACCGAAAGAGTCAGCAGAAGTTCGCTATTACCTTCTGCCGGAGTCGTGTGGAGCTTAGGTGTTTCGCTCATGATCACACACAGCGCATGCGCATTGCGTGTCCATACTTCTGTTTCCAGTTATTACTCAGAACTGTTTACAAATCACGACCATTTCACGAACCTGCGGTCATGAGGAGCACTTCGCGCTCCGTTGGTTGTAAAAGAAAATTCTATGAAATAAACCATTATTTTCACCAAAGACCAAAGAAGAATCCTTTGATTTACCATTTCGACATTCCGTTACATACAGAGAAATATTAAACACTGACCAATTATTTATTGATAAGTTGTAATTTGAGGGAGCTGTACCTGCTATTTCTAGCAGAGCGAGGCTCTGTATAGAAGCTTCCTCTTTGTTCCATGTGCTGATGAGTCTGATGTAAATTTGATATATGGTGTATTTGAGATATAAATGGTTGTGGGAAAACACTTGATCTGAATATGGATTTTATTACTGTTCTTTTACTCCAGGATAACCGTGACCTTACTGTCATCTTAGACGTTGTTTATATAAGTTTGTTAGCTTATATATGGTTTGTACTTTAAGATGGTAGGATGTTAATGGCTGATATTGTTTTCTAATCCCGGCTCAAACCTACCTAAACAGAACGATAATCAGGGACATTCAGGTCGTGACAAACTTTTCTTTGCAAACATAAATCTTCTCAAGCATCAACCGATGTCTCCATTTTAAAGAAAGCTGTGCGTAATCTGAAAAAAATTTTGATTGGCTCTTGTTACTGTTTTATCCCTCCCCCATTGCCTCCCCCTGGTCAACGGTCATCGAGCAGACATATGAGCTAAAGCACTCCACATACGACCACTCCGTGTTTTAAGGGTATGTCGGACAACGTTATTAACGCTTTTTTTTCTTATTTATTTAAAACGCTAAAGTATCTAAAGGACATTTGGCTGATAGAAGAGTCTATTATATATTGATTTCAAATTTTGGCACTTGGCCAGCCAGTTTGAGGCAGTACTCAACTGGTACTTATTTCATTGATTCCGAAAGGACGAAAGGCAAAGCCGACCTCGGCGGAATTTGAACTTAGAACATAAAGATCGATGAAATGCAGTTAGGCATTTTGCCCGGAGTGCTAACGATTCTGCCAGCTCACCACCCAAGAGTCTATTATATATTGGAGTCTATAATATTTGAATATGTTTGAGTTAAATAACAGTCTGGAATACAGGTCATCAAGGTTTTGTAACTGAGATGGAGAATGTTTCACACTTAGAATTATTGGCAACCGAATCTAATTGGAGAATGATTTTTTTTTTGTATATACCTATTTCTTGTGCACGGCATGCCATATATATTTACTGCATATAAAAGCGTCCAATGAGTCACATAAGTTTGCTTCACAATTCTACGTTCAACGATATTTTAGATGTTAAGAAATCTGATAATCTGAGAAAGGTGGAGAAAACAAAAATGAAATGATAAAACCCATGCCTCATGACTGTGGAGACATATTGAGAAATGGTGAACATCCGACTAGATTGAGTTAATTTTTAAAAAAAGTAACTTATGAATAATAGTTGGTAGATATATATAGATAATGTATATATTTTTTACAAGAAATCGAAGCGTTTATTTATATATGAAATCTATCCAATAGTGATAGCAAAAATATATGACAATAATTGTATTATAGCCCCTACGGTAAGAGATGAGTTACGAATGATTGAAAGGAACATGTTCGAAAATTAAAAATACATTATCATTTGCGAACGCATGTATGATAAAATATGATATTTTATATATATTTCTCACTGGGAAAAAATAAAACTTTTATGGGAGAAAAATAATGGTGATTTCGTGGAAACAATATTCAAACACAACGAATTCGTTAATAGTCAGTGAGTTGTTTCGTTACACACATAGACCTCCTACAAAGTAAATGGATTTTTGTTGGTTTCGACGATATGTATTCAGTTTTTCAATCAACGGAACTACCTGTTCATTGATTTTACGAATAATCTTAACCTAACTTTCAGGTTAAAGCTGTGTGACACAGTGTGTTATGAGGACAAAGCTCTGAATTACAATAGTAAACGTCCAAGGATGTACTACGTCTACTCAATTTCACTCACAGCGCTAGAGTACACTTGTGACTATAGTACAAGTCACATACCCAAGATACTACGCGGTGGGAGAGAACCTGTGACTTTAAGATTTTAAAACGAGCCTTTCGACCAATCGGTGATGCTACGTCTATACACACCCCAAAGCACAGACACACACAATCATAATTCTTTAAAAAAGGATAAATTTCCTAAAACAATGCTATCCTAAAACCGAGTAGTCATGGTAGCGGTTTGATAAATTTGGGAGCGTTAAACATTCAGAAATCAAAACACCATCACCAATATTTACAATGTGGATGTTCTAAGCTGACTCACTTTACCCTTTCTTTTTTTTTTTTTTTTCGTTTTGACGAATACTTACTCTCTATGAATAATTTAAGACTAAACAGCATTCAAAGTAAAACAACAAAGATTCACTAAAGATATTTAGACCACCCGAAACAAAGAAATGTAACAAAAAGTAAACATGAAAGTAATTATTTTTTATAAATTCGTAACGTCTTCATAAAACTCTACAAATGAATAAGTATAAATATACATACATAAAAAAGAGAAGTTAAAAATATAAGTCAAATAACTGGGCATAAAATTAGAAACTGAACCAATATATCAAGGACAAAATAATGAGTGTGTAATGTAATGAATATAGTCACGGCAATTAATGAAGTATTCAATAGAATATATTGAAAAATAGGTGACCTAAAAAGAAATAAGAAGACAGTGAATAGGATTTAGAATGTTCTCCGGAAAATATGGTGTGGACGAACTATATTTATAAATGTTTCACTCAATAAGTTAGTGGTCTCATGCCAGAAGATAATAACCAATAATTAAGTCAATAATTACTGTAGGAGAGAGAAAAATATTGAGAGTAAATAAAGATATAATTCATAACAGTGGACATAACAGGAACAAGAATATCTATTGTGTAGAAAGGAACATTGATTCGATATAATATAGTATCAGATAAACGATATAAGCAGAAGTAGGCCAGCAGAAATATAGAGTTAGGAACTAAGTTCTGTTGAAACAACACATCAAAAATGAAACAAGGATCTAGTGGACGATGTAGTTCCTTGATAGACACAATTAGCTGGAATGATTTTTGTCATTAGTCCAACAACAAGAATAGCAACACACACACACACACACACACACACACTCACACACACACACACACACACACACACACACACACAAATCTAAATCCTCTTCAAACCGCACTCAGCCATTTGAAAAAGCGAAGGATACATAGAGCGCAATGCAGGTCTTGGATATAGAAAAAACAGGGTTGTTACTGTGGGAAAATTCTTTGTCACCTACATTTATTCGATCAGGTGTAAGTTCAGGTTAAACAACAGTAACAACGCCGGTAATAGTTAAAGCAAGAGATTTGAGGAAAAAGGATAGTCGTTCGGTGACTAATATTTTATTTGATAGATCTCTGAAGGCTGAAAGCTAAGTTGATCTCGGTAGGATTCGAACTCATCTCTAAATACTGCCTTAATTTCGTCCGACGCTACAACTATTTTGTCAAAGCATATATCTTAATAATGATTTCTTACCTGGACACAAAATTATAAAATTTTGTGTACGGGCTAGGATGGGGTACATTTGATGACAACGAACGCCAGTACTTGTCTTTATTTTCT
>NC_142942.1:3950828-3973328 GCF_046866305.1 Octopus bimaculoides | reverse complement strand
TCAAGAATTTTCTCTTAGCTGATGACTTCTTTGTTAATACTGAAAATGATGAGATATTACAGGTGTATTGCTATTTCTCAAAATGTGCTTTATTGCATTTGGCCTCAGAGGAAGAAGGTTGACTCATGCCACTGCCAGGCCTGGAAATAAATTGCTGAGCAGTTCAGGCAACTGTAAATGGACACAGATTAGTTGACGAGATCCTTTTTGACAACACAATAAAGAGGAGACCAGAAATAGGATCTCCGAAGCCACAACTATCTTCAGCAAACTGTGAAACTATTTCTGAGAACACAAAGGGATCAACGTCACCACTGAAGATGAAAATTTGAGCAGGTGCATACAGTTTATCGCTCAAATATGAAACAGCATACTAGGATAGAAGCAATTACAACTCAGCTCCACCGAAACTAAAGAGATCTAACAATAATCAATGTTTTTTCTAGCCGTTATTTGTGTCTCAATAAATGCAAAAGATTGTTCACTTTAATCTGTGGTTAAACAAGAAATTTTAAACCAGTATTTCCATGTCTTTTTCGTTTTTTTTTTCTTAAAATTCTTTTATTTGTTTCTGTCATTAGACTGAGGCTACGCTGGGGCAGTGCCTTGAAGAATTTTTAGTCGAATGCAATCAGTCTAGTGCTTATTGCTTTAAAGCCTGGTACTTATCTTATTGGTCTCTTTTGCCGGACCACTAAGTTAGGTTGTGAAGAGGGGACAAACACAAACACAAAGACGCACACACACACACACACACACACACACACACACACACACACACATATATAGGACGAGCTTCATTCAATTTCGTCTACCAGATCCACTGAGAAGCCTTCGGTCGGCCTGAGGCTATAGTAAAAGTTACTTAACCTCGGTGCCACACAGCTGGAAAGAACCCTGAAAATTGTGGTTGGGAAAGCAAGCTTCTTTCGGCTTAGTCACGCATGCGACTATAACTTGCAATATTTTAAATTTCATTTCTATACTTTGTATTTCTCGAACAGTTCCATGAATTTCAATTCAAGGATTATGGATTATTTTCGAAAACCATTACGTTAATAGAAATAGGCTCTTTAACTGTGAGATAAACTACACAAGCAACTAGCCAAGAGTATGAGAGCGACCCTGCGTGATTTGGTGGGATATCTCACTCATTAGTCTAAAACTCAAATACGTATTAGTCTAACGTTTCTGCTTATGTCGATCACAGTTGGATCAAGCAACTCTGTTGTGGGAATAGACCTACAAAAAAGAAAAAAAAAAGGTTTAACAGGTTGTTTTACCCCTGCTTTGATGGTCCAGTAGTAAAGGTGATAGGGCAGAGAAGATTAATGAAGGTGGAGGTCAGCCGTTTCCTATCTCAAGAAATTCTCCCGTCACCTACTAATCTAACTAAACAAACATGACTCGAGTGTAATTACTAAGCTGGTATGAAAAACTTAAAAGATACACCATCACATGATCCGATGTGTAATTTCTATATTTCTATACACATCATCAAAGGGTTTCTGCAATTATCAATATTTGCTTTGATTAATCATAATTTTACCATCTCTTGGAAATTTGATTTCTGCACCGTTACATTTCAAACAGTTTCGTCTGATTTTTATACAATTGCGCACACACATACGCACAAACACACACACACACACACACAGACAAACACACAAATAAACAAGCAAACAAACAGAGACGCACACACACAACACGCAACGCACGCACACACACACACACACACACACACACACACGCACACACACACACACACTCATATAAACACATATTTACTCTCTCTTTCCTGCTACCTATGTCGATATATTTAACTGTACGACATCACATATATGTGCGTGTGTGTGTATGTGTGTGTATGTGCGTGCGTATTTGCGCGTGTGTGTGCATATATCTATCTATGTGTGTATGCTTATTTATATATATGTGTATATATATTTATACCGACCTATATATATGCGTGTTTGTGTGTGTATGTATATATATGTATATATTTACATATATATATATATATATATATATATATATATATATATATATATATATATATATATACACATATATACTTACATACACATACATACATGCATACATACATACAAATATACATACAAATACATACATATATATATATATATATATATATATATATATATATATATACATATATACTTACATACACATACATACAAATACATACATACATATATATATATATATATATATATACATAAAGATTAAACCCATAAGAGGCAGAACAAGCATAAACACAAACACATAAAACAGATAAATATTAGCTCGGTTGCACGCATATAAATTTACTTGTGTGTAGTTGTGTGCGTCCACGTTTCCGTTTTTGTTTACAACGGCATCAAAGCCGTCATTGTTCGTGTTGTCTTTCACTTTTGCCTGGTAACCTAACAGTTCTACAAATACGTGTACGTCTGCGTGCGTTTGTGTATGTATAGACACACATGTTATACATATATAGTATATATTACATATCTATATAAGCTTATGTATGTCTATATGCGTATATATAGTATATGTATAAATATAGATAAGTATACAGACATACGCATACATCATACCAATGATATATCTAGATGAATATTTGTGTGTGTATGTGTGCGTATATATATACATACATACATATATATATATATATATATATATATATATATATATATATATATATATATATATATATATATATATTTAAGAAGACATATGGCAACGTCGATGGTCGAACAGAAATCTGTCACAGAAATCTGTTACAGAAATCTGATTATTATGGCCCTTTAAGCCCTGTTCACTTAACTCTTCATGTTTGTATGGCCAATGAAATAAACAGCATATAAAATATATATGCATTGGAAATATGAAAGCGAAAGATTTGTTATGTACACAATGAACATAATTATATATATTATATTGAAGTCTCAATGTAATGAGTTGTGTAATATATATATATATATATATATATATATATATATATATATATATATATATATATATATATATATAATCAAAATAAGCAACAAGGATATCGAGAGGTAATGCAGGACTGCATTATGTATATATATATATATATCCAGACGTAATGCAGTACTGCATTACCTCTGGATATCCTTATTGCTTATTTTGATTTTAATCACCTTACTTTGAAAATGTATGGATAATACCGTACTAAATTCTGGTGCGTCAACTTAAGTATTATATTAATCTGAATCTAAATGTTTGCTGAATTCATCTACCATATCCAATGTATATACATATATCATTCAACTACGGTAGTTGTTGAATATATTCTTAAGACAACCATTTCGTTAATCGCAGCAGCTTCGAAGCTTCACGACCAATTCAGTTCCCAACAAAATTGCAAATTGCTAATAGTTTTAAAGAGGACAACTCCTCAGCTCCACTTTGGCATAAATAGTTTGACATTTGGTTCAGTAGAAAAAAGTTACATCGGTGACCTCAAGGTGGGGAGTAATGAACATAAATGTTTAAGTTTTAAATTAAAAGTATACTTTTCTTTGGCTTAAATGATAGAAAAATGCATGAGAAATTCAGAATCGTTTGTCGCATTGAACAAAAATTAGTAGTAAAACTTTTATCAGGTAAAATGTTACGAAATTTAATGTCAGTAAGTGAGGTAGTAGGGGAGTAATACTTAAGCAATAAGAATAAAGATTATATTTCTAAAATAAATATGTACATATTAAGGCTGCGAGCTGGCGGGGGCGTTAGTGCACCGGGCGAACGGCCGAGAGGCATTTTGTCTGTCTTTAGGTTCTAAGATCAAATTCCACCGACGTCGACTTTGCTTTCCATCCGTTTGGGATCTATTCAATTAAATGTACAGATTATTTAATTAATTTTTTTTTAACTAAACACTTTCAAACTTCCGATACTGGTAGAGTGTGACACATAGAACAGGGTTTAATCTTAACGTTTTGAACAACATTTTGTATTTTACAAGTTATTTCGTCAGACGTTACAGAGTGACAATGGACAAATTTGTGTTTGATAAGTGCCAATACACGAAACTCTCAGCTTTTGATTTACTCTCTAACTTCTACTGATGATATATATACATATTACATATATGTTTAAAAATATCCCATCACGCAATCGAACCAATGAAAGAGCCTCTGCCTGGTCATTAGACACACGCTAAAAATAACAGTCAAAGTATCCCCTTACCTAAATCACATGACCATTGTATGCAATGCCCTACATTATCCCTAAAAGGACGGCTTGCTGAAGGTTGGAATGTCTTTGATGATAGGTTTGCAGTATCAGGGGTGATTGAGGCTAAATAACAGCATTATAGTAAATTTCTATACTAACACTCGCACCTTTTTTTTTTAAAAGAAAAAAAATGATTTTTTTGCGTCGAATTAAGTACTTTCACCTCCTAATATACTGCAAATCCGTTATTTTTGTTCGGAAAAAACGAGGTGTGTGCGCGGTATCGCCCTAATCCCGGAATCATTGAAATTTTTTTTCTTTCGTTGAATGAATTCCTGTGACCTCGTAATATTGCAAAATTAGGGTACTTAAGGTGAGCCTGGTAACTGATGGTTTTGGGGTTTTGTGGTTTGCAACTTTTGGTGAACCATTGTGCAACCAACAACATGGTAAAAAAATCCTGCCATTAATTTTGTGTTGAGAGGTAATATCAAATAATTCAATCACAACATATGTTTAAATTAAACATGAAAAAAATTGAAATATTATCATCATTTACATGGAAAAAATTAATGTTATCTTAGACCTGTAAAAGTATAGGACAAACTATTACTTCTAGTAAAATAAAGAAAAAGGAACTTTTTACTTAAAATATTGCAACTAAAATTAAAATTTCAATCTTAAAACTTATTTTACAAATAACACTATACCTATTTAAGTAGAATTTGGCTAATTTACTACCTTAAATACAGAAAAAAATCACTAATTAGAGAAACTTACAAATTAGCTGAACAGTTTTGTACAATAAATTTAAAAGATGGAAACTGTAAAGAGTGATAAATTAAAAGAACTGGCATTCTTTGTTGCAATATTTCAAGTAAAACGTTTCTTATTCTTTACTTTACTAAAAGTAATAGCCTGTCCTATACTTTTACAAGTGTAATAACTTGTCTCGTACTTTTCCAGGGTTACAATCTTAAGAATATTACTTTTCCTGCTCGCATTTTTCCATGTAACACACACACACACACACACACACACACACACACACACACACAAACACACACACACACACACACACACACACACAAACACACACACACACACACAAAATATTATAAATAATATATACAGATGCATATATACATACATATATGTACATATATATACATATATATGTATGTATACTTGCATGTATGTGTTCAAGACAAGAAAACTTGAACAAAATGAAAACGAGAACAACAAAAACATGGAAAACGTACTTTTTTCGGACAACGAAAGAAACAAATAGAGAAATGAGATAGGCAATATAAAGAAAATCCCTTCATTAGCTGTCCCCTATTTTATCTACTCCGCCTTTCGAAGGTTAGGACAAGACGTGACTCCATTAAAACAGTCCTTTCCGCAAAGCAAATTAAATAAAATTTGGGGTTTTTGCGGAGGGTTAAAATGGTAGCAATAACAGGACAGTAAGAGCAAAACAGTAAAAACAAACGGTTAAGCCATAACGAGGTGAAGTGGTGAACGCTGGAGAAAGGAGCTGTGACAAGAAACAGGCAAAAGTAGGTCTTATCTCTTGTAGAGCAAGAGGAAAAAAGACACATCAGGTGTCACAATGATCTTAGAGCAACGGAATATGAAGTGTTTTGTTCAAGCACACAAGGCATCAACTTGTCCAGGAAACAAACTTATGATCTCGCGATCGTGGGTGCAACGTCCTACACAGCAGGCAATGCGCCCTCGACATATGCACACACACATGTGTGTATATATATATATATATATATATATATATATATATATATATATATATATAGATATGTATGTATAGTGGAACTTTATAGAAAACCAAGCCATGAAGGTTGGTGTAAGAATAACAAGCGGGTGTATTAGTTTGACGCTCGGGAAAATAAAAAAGTCCTATAAGTTTCGAGCTTACGCTCTTCAACAGAAAGCAATAAGAGAAAATAAACACAGAGAGAGAATTAAAAAGAAACTTGTAGATTTCAGCGGTCCAAAATACGCACACACACACACACGCGCGCGCACTCGCACAGGTACATACTTATAATACATAAGTGTGTGTATTAAAATAACCTCGAATTTTGATGGTATTCTGACATTATAATCAGTAGGTAAGACACCGAATCTGCTGGCGAGAAATCGTGTGTATAATCTGGCCCAGATTAACATATTCTTTTTAGTCTTCATCGGGCATTCTCATTTGAAGGTACAGTTGCGAATGATAAATAGAAATTGCGTGTTTCTTAACCAAATATTATCTAAACTTTAGTCTATTCATAATCCTTCGGTTTTAACAATGAGAATCACAGCTACTAAATCACCCGAATTACGTATATCAACATATGTGACTGAACGTTGCCACCTTCATATATTCCTCAGACGGATCCAGAGGGCAACAATGTTTAATATATTTGGCACTGTAAATTCTAGGTACACAATTTCAATTAGTGCTGCACTGCATGTACACTTAATGGGTAAGCATTGCCACTAGGCCAGTTACAACAATATTTGTCCTGTTGTAGCTAGGCTTCCTCTGTTAAAAACAGAAAAAAAAAAAATCCGAAAGAAAATTCATTCCAGATGCAGCAAGCGAGAGCACCAGATGTATTTCGGTCTATTTGGGCCTATTCATTGGTGTGTGTACGCATCCATCCACATGCTGAAGCGAGAATTCGACGTCTTTGAATTTATAACATTCCCTGGTATTGTGAATAACCGCCCAGCAAATCAAAAATTAGTTATTCGCAGTTGGGGCAGTATTTGTTTAAGATGGACATCTACAGGAACTTTGTGGTCGTCACCGTTTACAATTATCATTTAAAAAACGTTTAATGCATGATATAGATATAATTTTGGACGCTGAATCCGAATTTGTTATTCATTTATTCCAGAAAAATTCTTCAAAAATGTTACAGGTGTTCAAAGTTTGATAATTTTCCAAATTTTCAGCCAATTAGAAAACAGCGCATTCGCTGTTTCTTTCATCATCAGGGTGTGGGGGCATCAGCATGTCAAAATATTAAACGCGGGCAAATTAAATATTTGAAAGCTACGAACAAACAAACCAACAGGAGTTGCTAGAAATAACAGTCAAAACATTAAAGTATACACGAGCAAAGTTAATATTAAAACATTTGCGAGCAAATTAAATATTTAAAAGCTACAAACAAGCCAACAGGAGTTACTACAAATAACAATCAAAACAAAAACAGACATTTATTAGCTTTAAAAATTCAAGAACGAAAGTTTGCAATATACTCTAGGATGATATACAATAAATTACCTTTCTCGTATCTCCTTCTACACATAAATTCACAAATATAAGAGTCAACAATTCTCAGGTGCTTTCAGTTTGTTGAATGTGAGTCCCATCTGTTATGAAAACAAACAATTATAGAACAAGTGGCGGTTACAGTCCTTGTGCACAGGTGCAGCATCTTTGGTTACTATTGAAACAAAGGTCTTCGCAAACATCTTTGGAACACGTGGTGCTTCTTTGGTTTGGTTATTATAGAAACAGAATTCGTCGTCATGGTGATGTCTAAAATACTCACTTCTGATTGGCTAAAATACCCGAGGTTTGCAAATTTGAAAGGCTAATAACATTTTAATTATGGATTTTTAGGGGAAATGAATTTCACATTCATAATTAATATACAAAACTTAATCCATATACCAAGCTTGAAAACAGTTGGAACGAAATTGTAAACAGAGACGAAAACCACGATCATCCCATATTACATAGTATATTTAATGTATTTCTACTGTCAGTAGGCCAGTTACTTTGGTATATGTATTGAGACAGCATTCGTTACAGATTTACTGTGTTCAAAACACGATGAATATCAGAAAGAGAGACAAAAAATTGTCCCAGCAGCAAGATTCATGTGTATCTATGTATGTGTATGCATATGTGTATACGTGTCTATATATGTATGTACGTATTTATACATGTATGTATGTGTGTGTGTATGTATGTATGCACGTCTATACATACACATACACACACACACACACACACTGAACGAACAAAAGCGTTAATAACAAATGATCCAAAATTCTGACTGTCTTCTTCTTAATATACTAAATCAGTACAGCACAGCAGAACCACTCTATACATATGCATATATATATATATATATATATATATATATATATATATATATATATATATATATATATACATATATATATATATATATATATATATATATATATATATATATATATATATATATATATATATATATATATATATATATATATATATATATATATATATATATATATATATATATATGTATATATATATAGATATATAGATATATAAATATATATATGTGTGTGTGTGTGTGTGTGTTTACGTGTGTGTGTTTGTATCTATCTACCTATCTCTTTCTCTCTCTCTCTCTCTCTCTATATATATATATATATATATATATATATATATATCTTAATACATGTATTCGAACATACATATTTTAAAATCCATTTCGTCGTCTATGCAAATACACACACATACATATATGTGTGTCTGATTGCATGTGTGTACCTATGTATAGATAAACAAATGCACACACTCATACACACACAAACACATATACACACACACGCAATTTAAAAGAAAACTCACCATTTACCAAAAACAAAAATTTAATTTCATTTGAACAAATAATTTCTGCTCATTACCAACATCAAACAGTTTGTTTATATTTTGTATGATATTTCTTTTAAGATTTCATCTGGATAAAGAAAAGTTTGTTCTAGTAATACTGTGAATTCTTTTAGAATTATTTTTTGCGGTGCATTTCTTGTAGTATTAGTCCAGTTATCTCTGTCGCTTGTGAAGGCGGTGAGGTGGCAGAAGCGTTAGCACGCCAGACAAAATACTCACCGGTATTTTGTCCGTTTTTTCGTTCTGTGTTCAAATTCAGCCGAGTTCGACTTTCATCCTTTCGGTGTCGATAAAATAAGAACCAGCTGAACGCTAATGTCGATCTAATCGACTTATTCCCTTTTCCGAAACTGTTTGCCTTATGCCAATATTACTGAAACCAATATTATTTGCATAGTTAAGACTGCAAACTGCAATTTCGAGGAAAGGAGTAACTCGATTATCTCGGCGCCAGTGTGCAACTGGTACGTCTTTCATCGACCCCGAAAGGTTGAAAGGCTAAGCCGACCTTCGCGGAATTCGAACGCTGAACATAAAGACGGAGGAAATGCCACTAAGCATTTTGCCCGGCGTTCTAAGGATTGTGCCATTTTAAATATACAAATAATATTGGTTTCAAAGTTTGGCCCAAGGTCATCAATTTCGGGGCAATGGCCTAGTCGATTACATTGACCGCTGTGTTCAACCGGTACTTATTTTATCGACCCCGAAAGGATGAAAGGCAAAGTCGACCTCGACGGCATTTGAACTCAGAACGTAAAGAGAGACACCACACCTGCTAAACATTTTACCCAGCTCACCACCTTAAAATGTACAAATAATGAACGTGGGTCTGTATTACAATAATTACGTTAGGCAGTAGATTAATATAAACGTCACTGAAAATAAATTTCATTCCTTACATGGAAGATGACATTTCAAAAGAAAATCAGGAAGCTTTCTATTACACACAAACCGCGGAGCATGAAACAATCCAACAACTTCACAGTTACTTCTCAGCCTGGTAATGCCAGATACTCTGCTAGTGCGTGCTTGCACTCACGTGTGTGTATATGTGTGTGTACATATATATATGCGTATGTATTATTGTGTGTATTTGTCCAATATATTTTCAGATTCGTATTCGATTCCTTTATGCCACAGCAGACGATACTAAACGAAATTTATCAATATGAACCACAGCAAGAACAATAGCAGCAACAGCAGCACTTGTAGCAGCACTATAAAAACTGTAGAAGAAGAAGAAGAAGGAGGAGGAGGAGAAGGAGAAGGAGAAGAAGAAGAAGAAGAAGAAGAAGAAGAAGAAGAAGAAGAAGAAGAAGAAGAAGAAGAAGAAGAAGAAGAAGAAGAAGAAGAAGAATGGGAATTGGGTGGAGAAGACAAACAAGCGAAATAAAATGAAATTATAGTTCCTGATCCCACCTTCTTCGGTCATCGTTGAAACGCAGAATCAGTTAAATATTGGATTGATTACAACCACCCACTCGCATACATGATGTGCGGCATTGTGAGGAGACATTACAATAAGCGAATAAAAACATGATGATGATGATGATGATGATGATGATGATGATGATGATGAAGAAGAAGAAGAAGAAGAAGAAGGATTACTGACGGGAGGTGAAACGCATGTGAATAAAAGTAGAAAATAGGTATGATGGTAGAAGCATGAAACGTTAATAGCTTTAGCTGTCGAAGAAAGTAAATAATTGACGTGTGTGGTTTATGAAGCCATTACATGGCCAGTAGTAACCTATTATAAGTTTGTCACGTCTTAAGTACGGACACCTTTAATACGCATGTGGAGCCAAGCCGGCAGGTCAGTTGGCTGCTCAGAGGAGAATTGAAAGGGTGTTAAATTGAAGACATTCGTTCATACATTTATTTCATGTGATTTACGTGATTCAAAGAATGCAAAGCTGGGACCGAGCAGATATGAGTATTGTTGTTGTTGTGTTGCCGTTGTTGTTGTAGTTTAGCCCCAGGTCGGATACGACCACTTAATCCAATGCGTCTTTTTAGCTTTACGACTGCAGGGTGTGAACCGAGAGAGATATAACCGTAAATTTACCGCTGGTCAAGCAACCACGTAGTGACCCCCTAATTAATTCTTACTGACAGCTCGTTACTCACCTTGTTCAGCCATTGACCAGCTTTGACTAATGAAACGTAAGATCAAAAGTGTTCTGACCGTGACCATGCTGTAATTTTGTACGTCCAAGAAAAAATATTGTCTAATATTACGTTTGTTGTTTTTCATTCATGCCCATACAGTTCGAATTGAGGGAAGTTTAACTGCTACTTTTAACAGGTCGATATGTGGTGATATGTTCTGTTGGCCGTTGATTAAATCTTGAGGAAGATTATATATGTGAACGGTACTTATTATTTTACAAATAGAATGATTAAATCAGTGCTTCTTCGACCTAAAAACATTAGCCCCTCTTCCCAACGAGAATGGTGAAAATTTTGCCCATCCTCTTTATTACTGGAAGATATTTTTATCCATATAACACTTATATCGTTGCCTTGGGGTTGGACCAACATTCTGAAGCCATCTGAATTCTAATGTTAGTTGCAATTTGTTAGAGCTTTTCCAAGTTTCCTAAAGTTCACCCCTATGATAAAACTGAAATAGATGATCTGGTTCTGAATATCTTTTCCCACCTCACAACACAGAGCCGGGCATCGGATACGAACCACCGATTCGTATCAATCTGTAAGATGTCGAGTATAAAGAGATATAAAATGGCATACTGAAAATAGATAAATATCTAAGCTTGTCTGTATCTAACAATAATATTCTAGGGAAAATATTGAACCAGAAAGGTCGCCAGGCGCCAGATTATTTTACTATCAGACTGTCGTTGGAAGTGTAAAGAGTTTTTGCATACAATTGAAGTGCTTAATTGATTTATTGCCAATGACTCGGTTAAATGACGGGAGCCTCTGTGTTGTTGTGTTACCTGATAGAATTAGCAGCCAAATTACAGTTGATATACTTTTCAAAACGGAGGCGGTAATTGGGGATTCTAGTTAGTATTACATGTGCAATGCCCGAAATCATGATCCACGTTCATGGCTGATTTAGCACTAAACAACAGTACGATGGCTTTCAGAATAACACACAATTTGTGTCTTCTCGAAGAAATGTAATGATTTTATAAACAGAGCCACCAAATGTTTATTAACATCTCTATGTGACACACCCAATGTGGAAATTGGGAAGGAAGAAATTGTAGTCTAGCTTTGTAATTACGAATAAGGAAAAGCAGGAATGCAGCATTGACAATGTAATATAGTATAACAATATACCCCGAGGCTGAAGCTGTCTTTACAAAAAAAAAAAAATAAAAAAAAAATAAAAGAAGACGAAAGTCTTCAGATTCAATGATTTGTTCACGATTTCCTTCCTGAAAGAAATTCTGTGATTTCTGCTAATTCGTGCCAAACATCATGTATGAAAGAACCAATAGAGTCCTTTTGAAAAGAAATTGTAAAAGTGTTTGAATTCCATTTATGTGATAATGGATTCTTCATGATATAAATAAGACTTTTTCTTTTCTTTTTTTTCAGCAATGAGAAGGATTCGTTTTATTTGAAGTGCTTTATTCAAGTGATTTTAAAAGCCAACCTACGGTGATGTTTACCGTAGGTTCCAAGTAGGAAATGGAAAATATTTTCGATGAAAACTTTGTAAAATATAATGCATTGATGTTTTGCTTGAAAACTGCATTAATCTAGTTAAGTTACATTTCATTGGATAAAGGGAAATAGATGCGTCTTGTTGTTTTGTTTCAATCTAGAAATTAAACATTGGTGCCATTGATGTTAATTGTTCTACAAATATCATGTAGTAATCACTATGACTTATTTGGGTGACGTTGGGAAGTGCTTCTTGATAGGAGAGAAGTGAGTGATAAAGGAAGTGTTGATCATTGCAACTTTAATAATTTCAATTGATTGTGATTAGCATATACGGCTTCCTTATGATTCAAAATTAATTCCACAGTGCTGGAGATTCCTTCAAAAGCAATAAGAAAGTGAGAAGTGACATTTGTCATATGACCAATTTTTATTTCAAAATTCCAAAGATTTCCTCTCAACAACATTCACATACGTTGGCCACGTGCATACATGCATGCATACAAACATACATACATACATACATACATATGTACTTACACACCTGCATACATACACCCACCCCGCACATTTATATAACTAGCTAGACAGATATATATTTCTGTGTGTGTGTGTGTGTGTGTGTGTGTGTGTGTGTGTGTGTGTGTGTGTGTGTGTGCGTGCTTGTGTGTATGAGTGCGTGCTAGCTATATTCGACGTTAGCGTCTGAAAAGACACGCTGAATCTCTATATAGCGTAGCAGATTTGACTGGCACGCGGCCAACCGGTGCTTCTCGCTGATAAGTTACAATAGAAAGAAATTACGTGATATAGGAATTCCGGCGCCTATGGCAGAAGAATTTCAACTATTACGATCTATGAGTGTGCTTCTATACACCAAACGGCTTTATAAGAACCTCATCTCTCAAGGCTAATATCGCAGTTTTGGTGTTCTAACATGGAATACGTGTTTAGTTGTATATAAAGATTACGTTTTGATGTTAATACTGCTTTTGTCGGTGTATATATACATGGTACGTCAGCATGGCCGCAGTCAAATGACTGAAACAAGTAAAAGAATAAAAGAATAGAAACGGTTGAAACATCAAACACTTTCTTTCCGAACGTTAAACCGTTATACTTATTCGTTGTTCCTTCATCAGTCTTCGTCTTTCGTCTTCTGTAAATTTGAACCGTACTTATATATATATATATATATATATATATATATATATATATATATATATATATATATATATATATATATATATATATATATATATATATATATATATACATACATATATATATATATATATATATATATATATATATATATATATATATATATATATATATACATACATATATATATATATATATATATATATATATATATATATATATATATATATATATATATATATATATATATATATATGTATATATATATATATATATATATATATGTGTATATATATATATATATATATGTATGTATATATATATATATATATATACATATATATATATATATATATAGAGTTATTAATATTTCTAAGTCTCTCTAAAGGAGACTACGGCAGCGGTACTGGAAATTAATAGTTATCGCCAAGCCAACATGGCAGTCCCAAAATTAGGACGAAAGCTGCCGTGAATTAGCTCCAAGAAGCCATCGCCTCTAGCTAGCTATGTGACACACGAAACCTGTGTCCTTTATAACCTTCGAACAGGGGAGGTCAGCAGTGTCCCCCTGCTGGTTTGGCATCTGCAGACTAGACTAGTTTCAGGGTGTTGCCCCTTGTCAATGCAGAGTAGCCAAGCCTTAGCCAGGCGGCGCTGCTGACTATCTGCTCGAAGGTTATTTATCTAATTTCAGTGGAATCTATCCACTGGTTTTCAGAAATAGAGTTATTAATATTTCTAAGTCTCTCTAAAGGAGACTACGGCAGCGGTACTGGAAATTAATAGTTATCGCCAAGCCAACATGGCAGTCCCAAAATTAGGACGAAAGCTGCCGTGAATTAGCTCCATATATATATATATATATATATATATATATATATATATATATATATATATATATATATATATATATATATATATATATATACATATACATACATATGATAGACCGCTGACCGCTACATTTATATTTTTTTCTCCTTGTTTCTCTCCTTATTTCTTTCTGTGTTCCTTTAAGTTGAAGAGCGTAGCTCGAAACGTCAGAGACTTTCTCTATTCCCGAGCGTTAAACTAATACATCCATTTGTTGTTTACACCATCTGTCTTCGTCTGTTGTTTTTTTTTTCGTAATTTATCCCATATATATATATATATATATATATATATAGTTGAGAAGGAGTTAAGAATCCATACAAATCAAAGATTATAGGTAAAAAGTAAAGGTGTAAACAGCACGGAAGTATCATTTTTACTTTTTTACTTTAATCGGAAACGATAAGTATTTTTATATTTGTTACATTAAGTGACTTTTATAAATTGTTACCGGTTTCGATGAGTAAGTGTATCTGACCAAATATTAAAAATTCAAAGTCAAGGACTAGGAAATTGAAAATTTCTGTAATTGGAAATTCTGGAATTAGTTAACACACACACACACACACACACACACACACACACACACACACACACACACACACACACACACACACATACACCCACTCTCTCTCTCTCTCTCTCATACACTCACACATGTACGCACGCCTGCACACACACACACACACACATACAAACATATATAGAATAATCGAAAATAGAAACAAAATAAAAACAAAGACAACAAAAGACAAAAAGGACTACACAGTAAATGTATTATGCTGGCGCTCAGATTAAGAGGGAAAAAAGAGGAGTGCGACGTTTCGAGCTTTGCTCGCCATCAGAAAGAGGAAAAAGGAATCATCCGGAGAAGACTAAAAGAATTGTCCAAGGAAAGTTTGCAGTTACGTTGCTAAAATGTCTATACATGGCTGAAGTATTTGTATACGATCGAATCAGTTGAGAATGTGACTGTCGATATGTAACATTACCAATATACTTCTTGTTCGCCTCGACAGCACCTTACATCTGCTTCTTGTGTAAGATGATTTTGGACATCCTGCCCGAACAGAAACTAGAACTGTAAGGAACGAATAAAAACAAACGAGTCAGTCAATTGTCACCGAATGCACCATTAAATACATATGTGCAGGGTTAGATGCATTTCATCATTTCATTAACATTAATCATCTACATTTTCAGGCTTCGACACTGCTGGTAAAAGAGCAGCAGGGAAATATGGTGCATGTGGAAAATTACGGCCATGCAATTTTCTTCAATTATATTGTGTCCGTTGTTAATTTATGATTGAGCTTGAGAGATAAGCTAGAAGATATCTGTATGTTTGAGTCTTTGTGAGTGAGTATACACTGTAAAATGTGAAACGCAGAACATGACTGATCTCCGTCAATGCCAGAAAATGAAAACTTTAAAGATTGCTTCCTGAATCCTAGTCATCTAAATATTTACCTATGTATTCGACTACCTACCTACTTATCAACCTACCTACCTACCTACCTACCTACCTACCTACCTACCTACCTACCTACCTACCTACATACATACATACATACATACATACCTACATACCTACTTACCTACCTTCCTGCCTGCCTATCAATTTATCTATCTATCTATCTATCTATCTATCTATCTATATATGTATATATATATATATATATATATATATATATATATATATATATATATATATATATATATATATATATATATATATATATATATATATATGTATGTATATATATATATATATACAAGGGTTGGACAAAATAAAAGAAACACATTAAAATTTGAAACAAAGTTATTTTAATATGGCGTAGAAGTGTCCCATGTGGCCGAAGCCGTTATTAGTGGAGGAAAATAAGGTGGCCATCTGGTAGAATGGTTAGCACTGCGGTAAAAATACTTAGCAGTATTTCATCCATCTTTACGAGCTGATTTCAAATTCTGCTGAGGTTCACTTTGCTTTCCATTCCTCCAGGGTCGATAAAGTAGGTACCGGTTGAGCAATGGGGTCAATGAAATTGACAAGCCTCCAACGCAAACATTTCAGGCCTTGTACCTATCATAGGAAAGATCGTTGATGCGGAAAAATGATAACGCTAGATAAAATCCTCTTGTGCTTTCATTTGTTCGTTTACTCGTTGTCAGCTTATTTCTGCATTTAGCGTCAGTCGCCAGGTGGCTGTGAAATCTGGTCGATGATATTCACTCTCACACGCACACACATATACACATATACATTTGTGTGTGCGTGCATACGAGTTCCTGTATGAATTTATATATATGTATATATATATATATATATATATATATATATATATATATATATATATATATGTGTGTGTGTGTGTGTGTGTATGTGTGTGTTCTTGTGTGTGTGCGTGTGCGTGCGTGGGTGTGTTTGAGGGGTGTTTACGCATAAATATATATGCGCCTATATGAATATAAATGCTTACATATCTAATATATCTGTACTTATAATACATATATGCATATATGAGTGCAGGTTAATAGGTGCATGTGCATATCCATTTATGTATACATGTATGTGTATGTGAGTGTGTGTGAGTATGTTTGTGTATTCTCCATGTGTGGGGAGTCTGTTTATAAAGTAACAACGGTGGATTGCTGGAAGTGTTAGATTTTCATTCGAGATCTCTTGCATTATCTGGATCCATATTTTTACTTTCCGACAGCATTGCCTTCAACGACTGGTGCCAAGTTTTATCTTTCTCAACCATTTCTCACCCAGAAGAACGGCGTTGATCTTCTCTTCAAGCTGGTAAATGCGATGTGGTTTATGTTCATTTCGGATTACATGTAAGAAAGGGATGTTTACGAGAGAGATTTACAGCCAGTCAGTGGGGATTTTAGTGAATGGAATTCACTGTAGAGAGATATAAAGAGTGAGTGAGATAGAGAGTATGAGAGAGAGAGAGAGAGAGAGAGAGAGAAAGAGAGAGAAAGAGAGAGAGAGAGATGGAAAGAAGCAATTAGAGATCGTGAGTAACAGGATTACATATGAGATATTAGTGATTACTGCTTTCTGTAGCCATTTTGCTTAGATTCGTTATGATTGATTGTTTGGAAGGAAACGCTTGACTTGCATCTTCTTTCAATAAATTCGGAACTGAAAAATTATGATCCATATATTACTTCTCAGCATTCTTGTTACTGTGAAGTAAGGTGCCAGCCATCATATTCATAATTATAATTCTTTCAAATTTGTGCTACAAGGATAGATTGTGGATGAGTCGATTATATCGACCCCAGTGTTCAGCTGGTACTTATGTTATCGACCTTGAAAGGATGAAAGGCAAAGTCGACCCCGGCGGAATTTGAACTCAGAACGTAGCGTCGGGCGAAATACCGCTCAGCATTTTGTCCTGCGTGCTAACGATTCTGCCATCTTGTTGCCTTCAGAATGATAATTATAATAACTGTAACTAATAGTACCAAGAAGAAGAAGAAGAAGAAGAAGAAGAAGGAGGAGGAGGGGGAGGAGGAGGAGAAGGAGGAGAAGAAGAAGAAGAAGAGGAGGAGAAAGAAGAAAAACAAGAACGACAACAACAACAACAACGACAACAACAATGCTTTACAAATTTTGGCACAAGGCCTGTAATTTCAGTCGACCCCAGTACTCAACCGCGACTTATTTTATCGATCCCGAAATGATGAAAGTCTACCTCGGTGGAATTTGAAGTCAGTACGTGAAATTGGAAGAAATGCCGCTAAGCATTTTGCCTGCTAACCGCTTTAACAACAACAACAATAATGATAGTAATAATTATAATAATGATAATACAACTATTTGTTAGAACATCATGAGATTTATCCTCCCTATCTGTGTTCCCAATGTTGACATCGGATTTCTCAGCAGCAAATTCCAGTGGAACTGCAGATAACTCAAATAATCTCAAGCTACACTAGAGACCATCTACAAAGTGGTATTAACAAATGTTATTGCAAGCAAATTTTGGAAAGGAATTGAAAGTTTCAACCTCTGGAGACACTACTAACAGTAACAATAATTACATGAATAATAACAATCTCAGAAAGCCGCTGGGATCATATCAAACAGAATTTTATATAATTTATTATCTCTTATGAATCTCACATTTCATTGATACATTTTAAAGCAATTATTTTCCTAGATACAGGCGCTGTGCAATAAGGGAGACTGTGGGACGCTTTCCATTTGTCGTTCAAATTGATTTCACTTTACTGTCATCGCTAATGTTGCTGCGCACTGTGTAACAAGATTTTTGTCCTTGAGTCCAGGACACAAAAGCAAAGTTTGACGGAAATAGTAGATATTTCGTTTGATTTCTTGATAGAAGCAAATAGGAAATAACACTTACAGACCAAAGACAAACTAAAAGGAAATAAATAAAATTCTATTGCACATTGTTATCACTATTCTTGCCCATCAGCTCTCAACTGACGGAGCTGCGATCAAACTGCTTTCTTGTCATGACTATTCAGTTCTTGCTTTTACTTTTCAGCTATATTGTATCGAAGATCAAAATCACTTGGGGATTCGTTTCTTTAAGTCAATAGTGTATAACTTGAGCAAATCTGGCTACTTTTTTCAGCAGGCAATGTGGCTACGTAGAGGCTTTTGTTGATTAAAGTTATAACAACTTCTCATTTACATCTCCTAAATAACTGCAGATTCGTTCATATATAAGTAATCAGTATTGCACTGCTTACATTTAATTAGATATGTAGTGCTTTATCTCATAGTTATTAACAAAAGAAAAAGAAAAAAACAACAACAAAGCAAACCAAAATACAAACTTTCATTTTGATGAATTCTTCAAAGAAATAAAAATGAAATTAACAATAAAATGGAAATAATTAAAAAAAAAAGTATGAAAAATAATAAATAAAATAAAGAAGAAAACAAGATAAAATAGAACTACATTATAAATTTGCTTTCATCTCATGTTCATGTATTACTTAATTTTCAATTTGATAATTATTTTTTTTCCTGTTCATATCTAAAACCAATGTTTTCATTACTAGAAAAATTTTCAAGCAATTCCTTTTGTATAATAATAAAAAAAATACTAAGAAACAAATAAAACAAATCAAAGCAAATTTGTAGAAAAAAAATTAAAGCAAATTTGTTGAAAAAAAAAAATGTATAAATACGTGAAATTCCGATTATGTATTTTTTCTCTCTTGTCTTTTACGTCTTAAGATTATTGATTATATCTGTGTTGGCGTTATATATGTGCTATTTAGGTCAAAGATTTACCTTCTAACCGATATCATCAAATTTCATGTGAATTAAGAAAAAATAAATCCAGTAATAAAGAAATATTGAAATTCAGTAAAATATTTAAAGATTTTTTTCAAGGAATTTAAAAAAAAAAAAAACATAAATAAAAGTTTTATTTTATTTCTTCATGTTGAAGCATAATTCTTTGAGGGCTTATATTGGAAAGGAAATAGGAAGTTATGAGATATGAGCGAGAGGAAATTTCGGCGCTTAGAATATTAAAAAAAATATCTTCAATTTTGTTTTCTATTTTCTTTTATTGAATTTCATTATTTTAAAACATTTTTTGTTTGCATCTTTACCAGAAGGTGTCATGGTGTGGTGGAGACTTTTCTACACTTCATTTGTTAATGATGATGGAATATATCTATCTCTTCCTCCAGCTAAGATGCCAGCCTAGCACAGGTTTTCCTCTCAATTTTTGGTTGAATTTAAAGAAACAAATAGAAATGGCTGGGAGTACAACTTGTACATTACAAGGCAAAATAAGTACGGATCTGTGGAAACATGTACCGATGTAAAGAAGTGACGACAGCTTTAGGTCATGGAGTACAAACAATTTGTCTTATCTCCTACTTATATGCTCCACCACTCTGCCAAATCGACGATTCCTAATGTGAACTCAGTGCAGTAGATTTTAATGGCAATGGTAGAAAATATCAGATATAATCGGTTACTGATTTTCTATTCTTGAGAAATGCCAGGAAACTTCGTTAGAAATTCACGTGAATATTGTAAAATTTACAATCCAGCTCCATATTAACGATGTTTAAGCTATGATGGTCGTAGTTGAAGGCAGAATCCCAAAGTGCTTCGATTGCTGTGGGACTAATGATCTCAATTCTTTCTGATCCCTCATAGCGGAGCAGCAACAAAACAATGCAACACAGCTATCGACATCAATGACAATGCAACAAAATCAATAGAAACAACAGCAGGAGCTAAAAAATAGCGAAAACAATCTTGTGAAAACACAACTTCAATTGCATTTTCAACAAAATCTCTCCGCAGAATAACCTTCCCTCACGAACGCACACACACACACACACATACACAAGTACACACAAACACACACAAACACACACACACAAGCACAAAACTCAAATATACGCCCACACACACACACACACAAATGAAATTTTACGAGAATGCAGTTGCCTTTTGTCCTCATCAAGCACTTTGTTTAGCGATGAAGTTGAATCTGTAAATTCCCCTTTGATAGAGTTGAACAGATGAAAGATTCTCAAAACAGAAATTTTGGCAGTCCTAAAGTCAAAGTGTGAGTAATACAGATCTGCTATACGGAAAACAACAAAAACAGGAAACGCAACATAAATAGCAATAAACCCATCATTACGACAACAACTTAAAGAACAACAAAAACAGTAAAGATATCAGCACCCCTCCCCTACAAGGGCAATCAAAACCACAACAAACACTTCGAAATTTCAATGTCGTTAACAGGGATTGGTTACAATCCATAAAATGAAAGAAAAAACATTACAAAAGAAATGGAGAGGATGGAAATATACTCACACCCCAAAATCTACGAAAGGCAAACCCCGGATGACATCAAAAAATCACAACCATAGTGAGTCATAATGCCAAAATACTTCTTTTCGTTAGGGAACTAAAACACATACCAAGTATTTTAACATGAATCATTTCAACTAGACCACAAGGCTACATAAGAATTCCCCTGCCTTAGCAGTGTTACCTTCAAGTAAGGTCAAGTTTATGTGTGGACTAGACCACCCAGTTGTATTTTTATAACTCCAACTCTCGTTGTATGATGATGGTGATACGTACACGCTTTAGTTTAATAGTGAGAAATGTGTTTCCGCATCACCCATGCACTCGCGTCTCTCCTAAACACTTACACTATTTACGTTTCACGAAGTCGAACCAGGTTTTGTGGAAGGGAATGAATCCTTGATAAAAAATGTTCTACGTCAGGACGTTGGATCGATGGTTCTAGTCATGTGTAGCAGTAAAAACGTTTTTGAACTTGGCGGTTTTTGATGCCCTTACACATTCCAAGTAACAATACTTCTTCAAATGATTCTTAAGATTATTCTAAAATTTAGCGTTAGCAGGATATTGGAATGATACTTTGGGTACATGTTGAGACCGCATGGGAATTTTAAATGAAGTTTTGTGTATAAAAACAGCTGAATATTGCTCAAAAGTTGTCAAGTGTCTAACACGTTTTCGAAAGTGTAATTCATGTTGTATTTAGATTTTCCTGAGATTAGCAGATAAAAATCTTGAAACATCTCGGATATTCAAGATGGCTGGCTACATGGACAAGTTTGGGATTTGTACGTTACCCACAGAAAAATGCTGATACTAAAAGCTGAACGCGCGGTTACCGTCCCGAAATGTGTTCAGATGTCGCATGAGAGAAACAGTTAAGAAGTTAATGGCAGCACTCGTAAAAATGAATTGTTTCTCATTAAAGGAGAAAATTATAGTACTAGATGATAATAATGATGATGAGGATGAAATTATGATGATGATGATGTTAATAATAATAATGATAATAATAAAAATAATAATAATAATAATAATAATAATAATAATAATATAAATAATAATAAAT
>NC_142942.1:3940828-3945828 GCF_046866305.1 Octopus bimaculoides | reverse complement strand
GACATTTCGAGGAGACACTTGTGGTTTGATATTACAAGGGAGAAAAGTACATTAGAAATCTATTTCCCACAGTGTTTCATATAAGAAAGCTAATCTGTTTATCTGCTCAAGAACTTACAAGATAGCAAACTGATGTGTCTTATGTCCTGGTTTAATGTGAATTCCGATATTTTCAAGAGAAGAATGGGTCACTGATTAAAAAGCCAGGCTACTGTCACTAAAGTAATAATAGATAGAAGTACTTAAAGAGATACTGAATATCACTATATGTTCATGCTCTGAGTTTGCGAAAACTATTCATTCATCTATAATCATTGCTGCAATCGTTAATTGTAAAATGGTGATCATTAAAACGAAAAATAGTGTTCGTGTGGTCACAAAGAGGTCATTATTCATATAATCAAGTTTACGTATAGACTAGACAAGCCAGTCGTATTTTTATAGCTACTACTCTGCTTGTACGATGAAGATGATGATGATAACCAACAACAAAAACAAAAGCAACAACAACAATAAATGATGATGATGATGATGATGATGATAATTACCAAATACATAGTTAAATCTACTGGATACAACTATTTTTATGCTGTAGTGCTGCTAATATGCCAGTACTACAACATAAAAGCTAACAAGAAATAGTATAAACTTGAGCCAAACAAACTTCATGACAAGAATTATGCTACAATGATATGACAATTCAAGTTGACAACGAAATAAAGGCTAATCGTCCAGACATAGTAATCAAAGATTGGAAAAAAAAGACACCCACAGACATTGAAGCTCCTTCTGACCTAAATGTTGCCCAAAAGAAAGTAGCGAAACTGACAAAGTACAAAGATCTACAAAGTGAAGCATAAATGGGAGAACAATACTTGTAATAATTGGAGCACGGGTATGATAATAAAACTTATAACAACAACGTAGATGCTATAGTTAGACCCTCAACACTATATACTATCCAAAAAATAGTTCTACTAGGGACAGCCCACATCGCACGCAATGTGGGCTGTTATTCAATAGAAAAACCGAAATAAAGCAATCCATGAAAATAAGACACACTCTATACCGTAAATATCCAATAAATCAAACAACCCCGGAAAATATACTCTAAAGGTTGGATATCCAATAGAAAACACAACTCGCATTACATATGCAACACGGAGGCGTACAAACACTAAAACAACAAACCACTGAAGCCTAACTCCATCAGAAAACAAACTGATTCAATACAATACCGGGAAGAGTTTCCATTCGTCCTACGCCAACAGAAGCAAAAAGACAAAATACTGCAGACACGGAGGTGTAGCAGATGATGCAATAATGACGACGACGACGACGATGATGATGATGATGATGAGGATGATGATGATGATGATGAGGATGATGATGATGATGATCATCTTCTTTTCATTATTGGCTACAAACCCCATTACAATGCAAACATGTTACACGAAAAGTGTTTATGAAATATAAGATGATGTATACGTGTATTTATATTATCTTTGTGTGTGTGTGTGTGTGTGTGTGTGTGTGTGTGTGTGTGTGTGTGTAATAATCGTTCTTCCAGCAAAACTTAAGGCAGGTCAAACATCTACTGCACAAAACAATATGGGCAGCTTACCACCATCTTAAGTCAGCGTTTTCATCTGTTAAATGGCTTCCTTCAGTGTGTCTGTTAGCATCAGCAGTTGTGTCCGAATTTCAAAATTTTATATATCCAATGAATAGCACATCTTCAGCTGCTCATAGGATTTAGGAGTTGTGCCTATCATTTTGATGTTCGTTCCATCCATAGCCCAATCTCCTCCTTTGTCAGTAATGCAATTTTCTTCAGACAATATTTACAACACCTTCTCCTTACTGACTCGGAAAGCTATAAAACAGGTTGTGTATACCACGGATACCCTTTCACGGGGTACTTCAACTACATGGCATAAATTTGGACTCGTTTTTCTATTTCAAGGTCATTGGCAGTTTTCTTCCTCAACTCAGTGCCTTACTGTCTCGGGACTTGGGGCTTGTGATAATGAGGACCAGCTGATTTTAATTTCCTTCACTTCAAATCTGTTTTTCTTGAAGTTGCGCAGGTGATCATCATCCTCATCATCATCAACAACAACAACAACAACAACAACATCAACAACAACAACAGCAATAAGGATGAGAAAAATAAGAATTCTTTGTACAGCAGGCATACGATCTGACATTTTGCAGAAGGGGACCAGTTGATTACAGCGACCTCAATGCTCTGCTAGTACTTATTTTATCGACCCCGAAAGGAGGGAAGGTAGAGTTAACCTTGGCGAAATTGGAACTCAGAATGTAAAGACTGACGAAATGCTGCTCTGCGTTCTATCCTGTGTGGTGCTAATAATCTTCATATTTAAGGCTGTGAGCTGGCAGAAAGGTTAGCACACCGGGCGAAATGCTTAGCAGTATTTCGTCTGCCGCTACGTTCTGAGTTCAAATTCCGCCGAGGTCGACTTTGCCTTTCATGCTTTCGGGGTCGATAAATTAAGTAGCAGTTGCGTACTGGGGTCGATCTAATCGACTGACCCCCTCCCCAAAAGTGTCGGGTCTTGTACCGAGAGTAGAAAAGAATCTTCTTCTTCTTCTTCTTCTTCTTCTTCTTCTTCTTCTTCTTCTTCTTCTTCTTCTTCTTCTTCTTCTTCTTCTTCTTCTTCTTCTTCTTCTTCTTCTTCTTCTTCTTTTCTTCTTCTTTAATCCCTAGCTGGTGACCCATAGGGAAGCTGCTCTCTCAACCGATAACTGCTGTGGGTACCGTTGAATGACGCACTCTAGTGATGATGTCAGTCCACTTTTTGCTATATACATTACACTGCCTCTCTTTCTTTCCTACATTTCTCTTCAATTGTTATCGAAGGTGAGGAAGATTTGCCAGAATAGAAAATGCTTGTCTTCAAAACTTTCAGACGCAAAATCTCTTTCAAGGCATCCAGGGTGTATACTGACAGAGGATGACTAACTGTTCTCAGTACCAAAGTAAGGTCACGCCTCGAGGTTCACTATAGAATCAACTATCTACATCTCTCTTACTTGTAAAAGCAGCTGCTCGGCAAAAGCCTACAAGCAAGTATTACCGAGACACTGCACTGAAACGTCTCCTTGCATGCATCTTCGATAGTTTCGAAGTTATGTAGGTAATGCACTCTGTAGCATTGATATGTTAATAATTTTCATAGATGACCATTGTTCCTGATGTGTAAGTTCCACTAGAAGAGACAGCTCAGACTATTCTTGTCAATGCTGTGTCGTTACCCGGTTACCCGGCGATCGTCGCTCATTCGTCCCACTCACTAAACCTTTATTGAATTTGAGAATTGATTTTATCGCCGACGGCATTATCCACCTGGTATTCTCGATTCCAAATGCCCAACTTTGGCTAACTGTTAACTCATGAAGAGAACTACATCAAACAGATGAGCTGTGAAACTGATATGTCGTGCGAAAGAAGGCCACAATAAGTCTACTTTGAAATTTTAAAGTATGAATTCTATTTTGTTTTGCTTGATGTCATCCCCATCACTGCATTTCAGATATTTCTGCATGTGCATCAGCCTTATTGCCAGCTTGCACATCCTCCGTGAAAGAATATCGTAACTCCGCTATTAGATACTGAAAGCTGACAAGTGGGACCTAAAATAAGAGGAAAAGCACACGTTGCATCCTGATCAAATCATTTTGGGGATAAAGTACAATTGTGACAATATAGGCTAATGATAATAAATTCTTTATTAGCCAAAAATCCTGAAAATATCACATGAAAATATGTCATAATTTCTTTATTGCCCACAAGTGGCTACACACAGAGGGGACAAACAAGGACAGACAAAGAGATTTAAGTTGATTACATCGATTCCAGTGCGTAACTGGTACTTATTTAGTCGACCCAGAAAGGATGAAAGGCAAAGTCGACCTCGGCAGAATTTGAACTCAGAACGTGACGGCAGACGAAATACCGCTAAGCATTTCGCCCGGCGTGCTATCGTTTCTGCCAGCTCGCCGCCTTTGCCATGCAGAGCCAAAAATTTGTAAGGATACACATAAGCAAACATGAGCTCATATAATAAACAAGCATAAAACGAAAATTACAACACAAAAGAGTAGAGTTAAAATTTCATACACTATCAGTCATCTTCACGGAAATGTTTAAATATTTGGTGATGGTCTTATTCTACTCTTTCTGATCCATGGTGTTGGCCTTAGTACGCTCGAGATCGAAGCACCGAAACTTCAGGTCTTTCTCAATTTGTTTTGCAAAGAGAGAGAGAGAGAGAGAGAGAGAGAGAGAGAGAGAGAGAGAGAGAGGGGGGGGAATTGTTAAAGTAAAGAGTTTGGTGAAGATAGAAGGAAGCTCCGGTGAGCAAAGTTGGAGCGTAATGAAAAAGATATTGTCAGTGCCAATCGCCTGCCAATTTGGAGCTTCAAGAAGATGAGACTTATGAGCAGAAGAGATATGTGTGTTCGAGTACATTAATTTGTAGGAGGAATAATTAAGCGAACCCGGTTCCACCTGATGTCTCTAATACACTTCTTACATAGTCAAAATACATCAAGGGAACACCATGTGTACGCCTCTGTTCGATATTGGTTGCAGTTTCCATTCTTAGGTAGAGTAGTTTCTCCCTCAGTGATATAAGACCTATATATATATATATATATATATATATATATATATATATATATATATATATATATATATATATATATATATATATATATATATATATATATATATATATATATATAAACTACAAGGCTTTATATTTCAGAGAATAATGAATATGTTGAGGAGGGAATTTAAGTTTTACATTGTCAAGGTTGAGTTATTAAATAAAAAAGGTTTATAATTCTTCGTCATTAAGTCTTTATCGAATCTAACTGTTATTCTCCTTTATAAATATTCCGTACTACAATTCTAATTCTCAGTTCTTACAAAATTTTGTAATCCGTTTCTCTCGCTTGGTAGGATACAT
>NC_142942.1:3930828-3935828 GCF_046866305.1 Octopus bimaculoides | reverse complement strand
TGCACACACTCACATTTATGTACACACGCTCATATTCACATCTATAATTATCTATCAATCTGTGAATCTCTCTGACTATCTTCCTCTATATCTATCTATCTATTTCTCTCTCTCTTTCTAACAATCAGTCTATCTATTTGTCAGTTTGCATGTCTCCCCTCTTTCTCTCTCTCTCCATATATTTATATATATATATATATATATATATATATATATATATATATATATATATATATATATATATATATATATATATATATATATATATATATATATATATTTATATATATATATATACATACATATATATATATATATATATATATATATATATATATATATATATATATATATATATATATATATATATATATATATTTGTGTGTGTGTGCGCGCGCGTCTCATTAAGTAATGTTCTGGAGAAGAGTTAAGTCATTCAATAGACGCACAGAGTTCAATAAATTATTTAGTTCTTACGCTGAACTATCCACGCCATTCAGCTCTCATTCAGAGAAGTCTCAACGGCCTAACTAAACCCTTACTCTCATCAAATTATATATGCATACATACAAACAGATACATACATACACTCACAGATATATACACATGCATATATATACATGTGAATCTATCTATCTATCTATCTGTCTATCTATCTATCTATCTATCTATCTATCTATCTATCTATCTATCTATCTATCTATCTATCTATCTATCTATCTATATATATATATATATATATATATATATACGTGCTTACATACAAGGTGAGTACAAGTTTACGTATGCCACTATATGTATATGTAAATATAAAAAATGGAACAAAAACGCAATAGAGGACAATAAAACATCCAGAGAAATAGATGATACAAAGGCGGACAGGAAAAAACAAGGACGCGTGGCCTTCTCTCATCAGTCAAGCTTCCCGATTGTCCTTACAGTTTCGGGCAGAATGTGCCTTGAGAAGTTACTTATATGTACATGCTTTGTCACATTTCATATGAACAAAGATCGATTTGATTATTTGTCTCACTACCGATCAATTTAAAATCAGGTCTCGTCAACGTGTGCATACATTCAAAACAAATGAAATTTGGGTATAAAACTTGCACAACATTAGGTTTTTGAAAATAATCATATACTCCACTAGATTAAATACTGAATGTTAACTAAAGCGATAAGCTATAAGCAATCAAATGCTTTCTGGATCTATGCACAATAGGAAAGTTATTGATCTTGAAGCAGCAGAGGGAAATATGCTCATATACTCATATTCATATGTAATTAATTAAAATGATAACACACCAAAGGAAATATTAGTAAATCACTTTATTCTTTATTTTTTTTAATATAGTAATTTTCACATGATCATTAATAGAGTTAAGGGAATACAATCAATTAAGACTACCTGATTAAAGTAAATAGATTAAAAGGGCATAAGTGCAGACACACAACACCCACAAATATGTGTGTATGTGTGCACGCGCGTACATGTGTGTGAGTATTGATATGTATATGCATACAGTCACACATACACACTTATGTATATGGGACCTGGCATTAAGTACTTTAATTTTCATTTGTTTCTAGTGCTTAAATGTTCTAAGCTGACGTTCATGTATGAGTTTTCCCGTTAAAGTAACGTATAATTAAGTTGATTTTCAGCTGCTTCAGTCTCACAAATCTCAAAAGGTGTGAAAAATTCAAGGCCAATACCCTTCCTACACGACTATCTCGTATTAATATAGCTTTCAAATGTTTGCACAAGTCCAGCAATTTCAGGAGAGGGACTAAGTCAATCACATCGACCCCAGTGCTCAACAGGTACTTATTTTATCGAATCCGAAATGATGAAAGTAAGGTCCACTCCGGTGTCATTTGAACTCAAAACGTAAAGACAAACAGAAGAAATGACGCAGAGTATTTTGAATATCTTGTATTAATATCAATTACAGTTATACCTATATAAATGCCTACGATATAATTATGCTTGTATAAGCGACTCTGACACAAATTAAGATGCGTTTCATGCACATGTGATGAAGTATGTATTTTTTTTTATAGGATCTAACACAGAATGAACATTCATTGCCATTATACACGGTCTTGTGAATCTCCATAATAATGATTGGTAACAGAATGTAATTATGAAAGAGTACGTATATACTTACACTAATATGAATAATATCTATGTGTACGAGTGAGAACAAACAAAATACTTGTCCATTTTGTTTGAAGTCTATGCAGTCATCTGAAAAAAAAAACGGTTTCTTTGTAATGATGTAATATTTTCATTAATCAAAAAAGGAGTCGCTTGAACCGATCGTAAGGAATTGACATCTGTCCATCTTTGTTACTCATTTATACTTTATTCACCTACACTGGATTCTGCACTTCGGAAATATTATAGAAAATATTTTCTATATAAAGTACGTGTCTGAACAATCAAGAGGGGATATCTTCAGTAAGTTGGGTCCTGTTGTCTGCATACACTGTAAGAATATCGGGTGCAAATACTCCTGCACAAAGTTTGATATTCACCTGATATTGTTTGGGTGTGAAAACTATTTTGACCTAATAAGGTGCCTTAATTCAACTGAATTTTAATTGTATATATATATATATATATATATATATATATATATATATATATATATATATATATATATATATAAAACAGAAAACGAAGAGGAGAGGGAAGAGTTATTCACATCCTAAACGTTGTATTAAATAAGTTTTCCACAGCATATATAATAACAATGACCAACATATGTTTCAATTGCAGCAACTATACATTGCTCCTTATGCAATTATGCATCCTAGTCGTTGCAGTTTCATCAAAGGTCCATCACTTACGACGTTTTCAAAGTGAAATAATTCAAACAAGCTTCCTGCGTTGGTATTCAATTAAAGGTTATAGCGTTCCTTTTTAGATCAAATTGAATTCTGGTGTTATAATCGCCACAGTTGAATCGTGGTTTATAAAATGGTCATTTATATTACAGTCAATTGTAGCAGTTTTGTTTACATTTTACCGTATGGAGTACATAATTTTTTCAGAAGGAATTCACTAATGTCTGGGTTTATACCCCCAATTAATATCATTATTGTTATTATTTCTAAAATCATTTTAGCATTATTTGCAAAAATATCATTAATTATCCCAGTCATTGTGTTAACTAGTATAATTACTATAGATGGAAATTTATGTTTCTTCAAATCGTTTAAATGTATATTCATTCCTATGTGGACATCTCTTGCCTGTTCCTGTCTCGTGTTAATTATAGTATATTTAGGAAAAGAAATTTAGTACATTACCTCCACACAAGGATTACATCTATTATCGCCTATTCTAGAAGGTTTTGCTTTACTAATAATTTCTCACGCAATCGAAAATACTTTGTTACTCTCTTTAAGTGTCCAAATTAGCTTACTAAGTCTGGTAGCATTCTTTTGTCTCTATTTCTAAACGAACTTAAATGATGGGCAATTATCTGCCTTATATAACTTGTTCTAACTCCTGTATAGAAATATTGTCTACCTTCTGAGTTAATCTTACATCTGTATACGATAGTTTTATGTTTACAATCAGAGTCAAGCGGATAGACCTTATTCCTTGTACATTTGCATCTAATAGTTCTAATACTTCCATCACTATCATCCACTTCACCTACATAGTTTTTATATTCTCCTGTATATCTTCTAAGCTGATAGTCCTCTCCACAGAGGCAACACTGTTAGTACTTTGCCCTTTAGGATTCACACACCACACACATACACCCCCCCCCCCCGCACACACACATTTACCTATGCAGGAAAATGTGTTGTTGAAAATGCAACATTTACGAGTTTTTTAAATTTAGGTGCATTTTCAACAACACATTTCATATATTTTTCCCTGCGTGGAAACATCACCCCCTCTTTAATAATATATATACATACATACATACATACATAATACATACACACCTATAAATCTAAATACAAAATATCTGTCTATATATCTCTATCCATCTCTATATACATATGGTGGACTCTCCCGGCGTTAGATGACGTATCGAACAGCCACACATGTTTTGTTTATAGTGATCAAATGTTTGTGTACACATAAGCTCACATTACCTGTACACGTCCAACGGGTGTCACGTGTCAGATAACGACATGATCGCAGAGCAACGTGAAATGAAGTGGTTTGCTTAAGATCACAACGTCCGGTCTGGGAATCGAACCCACGATTTCGCAATCGTGACTACAACACCCTAACCACTGAAGCATGTGCCTTCATATATATATATATATATATATATATATACACTCATATATACCACTCAAGTTGTTTTGTGAAGTTGTCTAATCTTATTTACAAAGGCGAAAATTATAATTGCATACAAGCCCAAAGATCGAAACACTCAAATTTGCATATACTGAGTTGTTATTTGATAACTAATCGATTTATTGTAAAATTAGTAATTATTATTATATGACTAACAAAAATTACAATCGGTTTCATCGATTTCCTTAAAATATATTAATATTTCAACGAATATTTTACGTCTTTTTGACTAATATATTTTCGATCGATATTTCTATAAACCAAGTTACTTTACTATGACAGTGAGTTTGGAGAATAATTTTAGTTTTCGACTTCATACGTTTGGCCAACGTAGATTTCGAAGAAAATTCTTTCCGGAAATAATCTTAAAGTACCAAAATCGGATTCATTTTTGAAAATATTTTTGACAAAATAAACCCGATAAAACTGAATAGTAACCGAAACAACTGGCAATTGAACTAAAATATCTGATTCAGCTAAGATATGTAGCTCGTAAGTTCTTCCTGTTTAACTGTAAGGATGGTGAAATCGTTATGCTATCTTCGCCAAATTGAATGGTGGGCATTGCATATGAGGTGTTTTGTAACAGAGTGTCGTAAGCGCCATCCTGGCCGTTGTCGAGGTTAGTATATCATTTTCTTTGTCACGACGTCTAGAATCCGAAAAA
>NC_142942.1:3910828-3918328 GCF_046866305.1 Octopus bimaculoides | reverse complement strand
CCCATTACTTACTTCTTTAAAGCTTGATATCTATTCTATCGACTGAACCCAGAAACAAAGTGGTTGGGAAGAAAAGTTCTAACCACACAGCTACGCCTGTGCCTATGATACATAGACATACATTCACACACACGTAGACACACACAAACACGCACATACACATATACACACACACATATATATATGCATATACATAGACACTCATATATATGTATATGTGTATGTATATATATATACTTATATATACACCTACATACACACATATATATATGTATATATGTATGTACATATATATATATGTATAAATATGTGTGTGTGTGTCTATATATATACACACATATACTTATACATATACGTATATGTATATAAGACATGCATGAGCATACATGCATGTCCCTAACTCTAAAATGCACACTTTCTATATAAATATAGAAAGAAGAGAGAATTGCGAGTGGAGGAGTATTGAAAAGTGGTCCTTTCTGTTAATGACAGATTCCTTAAAACAAAAGATAAAATCTGCTTTGTCGTGTTACGAAGAGATATGTACCGGAAGCACACATCACAGGGATTGGAATGATTTAGAAAGAAGCAGGTTGCATATATGATGAACATGCTTCCGTAATGAGCGGATGAGAAACAAAATGGCGATCAGTGTGTGCGTGCAGCAGTTAAGATTTTCCCATTTGTGCATCTTGTGAATGTGTATGTATATCTCAGCGTTTATGTAAATGTGCACGAAAAAGCATACATGGTTGTTCATGGATGGGTGTTTCTATGTACTACATGCTGGTAAATGTGTATGTGTATGGATTTGTGTGTATGAATCGGTGTGTGTATGTGTCTCTGTATGAATAAGAAAACCTGATAGTGTGTAACTTTATGAGCATGAGTGTTTGTGTTTGAATAGTGTGTGTGCTTGCGAACGGATATGCGTAGGAGCACATATTTTTGTAGAAACGTCTGTAAGCTTCTGTATATCAATATCTATATCTATGCATGCATATATGCATACACACACACGCACACACACATCCGTATATATATATGTATATATATATATATATATATATATATATATATATATATATATATATATATATATATATATATATATATATATATATGTGTGTGTGTGTGTGTGTGTGTGTGTGTGTGTGTGTGTGTGTGTATATATATCTATATATATACTTATATATACATACACTCATACATGCACACACACACACCCATCCACACACACACACACACACACACACACTCATATATATATATATATAAACATATATAGCTATATACATACATAGATATTTGTATTTCCATGCATACACACATACACATTTATGAGTAGATACATTCGTATCTACATCAATGCATACATATATCCATGCATGCATACATACAAACATACATATATACATGCATACATACATATGCATCCACGTATGTATGTATGTCTGCATGTGTCTATTAAACTATTTATGGATGTATCTCTCTCTCTCCCCTTCACACACTCTCTCTCTCTCTCTCTCTCTCTCCCCCTCACACACTCTCTCTCACTCTCTCTCTCTCTCTCTCTCTCTCTCTCTCTCTATATATATATATATATATATTTATACGCAAACACACAACGCGCGCGCACGTACATACAGTAGTAGTTGGAGTCAGGGAGGGAGAGAAGGACGAAAATAGAAGGAAAAGTGATCGAATGACATAATCAGGCGGTGAGAGTGACTGAGAAAGATCAATCGAGTTTGCAAAGAATTTCTAGAGATACAGGGATAGTGCGTGTGAGAGTGAGAGAGAGAGAGAGGGACAGAGGGAGAGAGATGGGGGAGATGGAGAAAGAGAGGAATAGTGAGAGGAGATAAACAGTGAAAGAGAAAGATAACTAAAGAGAGACAGAGAGAACGAGAGAGAGAGAGAGAGAGAGAGAGAGAGAGAGAGAGAGAGAGAGAGAGCGTAAAATGGAAAGGGAAAATTAAACGTAAGATTGTGTAAGAGTTGGTGAGAGTACATGTAATAGAAAGAGATAAAGTTTTATGAGAGAGTGGACGAGAATTCTCTCAAGATACGATGGTGCGACTGAGCATGACAAGAGAGAGTCAGAGAAAGAGGGAGAGAGAAAGAGAGAGAGAGAGGGAGAGAAAGAGAGTGTGTGTGTGTGTGGAGGGTGGGGGCATGAAGTAGGGGAGTGTGACATGAAGAATAATTCGGAAGAAGATTTCGGAAATAGGTCGAACATTTCAAAGCTATCATTATTGCATGTCGCTTCGATATCAAAGCGGAACGCCGGATCACGTGATCAGACAGCTCGAACAGGAATTATCGATCTCTGAACCTCTTCCTTCCCCTCTTCCCTTTTCTCTCTATCTCTCCTTCCTCGTCTTCGTACATGCTAAATATATTTCTTCCTTTCTATCTTTGCTTCTTCTTTCTCTGACATTCTTTCCTTCTTTCTTTCTTTTCTTCTTTCTTTCTTTCTTTCTTTCTTTCTGTCACTTTCCTTCTTCTTCTACGTATTTCCTTCTGCTCTTCCTCCACTTTCTCTCACTTCTTTTCTTCTTCGTTTATAGCTTTATTTCTTAAGTTGTATCTATTCTTTGTCACTCTTTGCTACTCCCTCCTCTCGGCTACACACACACACACACACACACACACACACACACACACACACAAACTCCACTTCGTTCTCTCCTGCCTACAATCCCTTCTCCATTCCTGCTAAGTTTTATGCTTCTGTCATAAAATATACTGTGATCATTGAAGCTGTATTCGCTATATATCTGTTCTGAGTTCAAATGCTAGCGGGTATACTTTTTTCCTTCAATCTTTGCATCATCAATAAAATACATGGAAACCTGTGATATACACTTCATTTCAATGGACTATACACGGTCTTTGCATGGACTCGAGCCTTCAGCTTCTTTGTGTCGCAGAGGCACCGTTGTGATATATGGCACATCTTGAGCATTTTTAGATTTGGCGTATATCCTCAGTGCTGACAACTACTGATTGCTTCCAAAGTAGATAGAAAGAAAGAGTGAGAAAAAGAGAAAACAAATTGGCTATAGTACAGAACTGGTATTTTATTTATTGACTCCAAAAAGAATGAAAGATAATGTTAACCTCTACGGAAGTTGAATTCAGAGCGTAGAAACATGGTTCGGTTACTGCAAAGTAAGCTCTCCGGATCGCTAATGATTGTACCAGTTGGCCACTACATACTCTGTCTTAGGTCTACTTCAATCGACTATGGTCTGTCTAATGTATGCACAGAACCAAATATACACCCTCTGTTTCAGTTTCATAGAAAAATGTGACAAATTACTAATTAATTCAAGAAATGAAATGGGATTAATCGAATGAAGGAGACTCCACGTTGTTACTTTCCTAGTAAGAAATAGTCGCAGAAATTTCCCTCAATCCAGCCCTACTTTTTAGATAAAGTGACGGTACATTGCATAATAAAGTCCCAGATGAATAATATCTAGACATCTTTTGTAGATTCTCCATAAATTTCATTGACGGAAGTCTGAATGCTTCGGTCTCCCGGCCTTCAGCAGATAGTACAAAAAGTATATATCTTATACATATTGTAGCAGTAAAAGATGGACGGTCACGGCAGGAGCATGTCCCATCATAAGTCTACTTGATAAAGCTGATCTGGGGATAAGTAACATGAAAAACAATCGCTGTCTCATAGAATACTGCACAAGTATTTGGTAAAATATTGTTAAACACCTTATCACTAAAACTGTAGAACATCCTAAAACTATGTTTAAAAGCTTGCTATATATATATATATATATATATATATATATATATATAGTACTTTCCTACATTCATGAGACTCAGTTAGCACACGAAGCATGTCAGTTAATTTAAAGCAAGTGTCTTTTCTCTAGCTTTAGGCCCAATATGTCTTAAGAATGAAGCTGGATAGAAACTGTGTGCAAGCCTGGCGCATACATTGTGCCTGCTATTCAAAATTTCAGCCTTATCACCTCACCGTGTTTCTCACTGAGAATTACGTTGACCTTATGCGTATCTCTGTTCCATTGAACCGCTTATCCGCTAATTTTATGAGCTTTGTGTTTCAGTTGACTAAAAGTTTAAAATCACGTGGGTGTAAATTGTGACCGACACACACAGACAGAAAGACTCACACATACACTTTTATATGGAAGCTTTATTTATTAAATGTATGTAGATGTATTTGTTCTTACTGTAAGTTTTACGGCTGCTCTGTCTCTCAGATGGACATTTTAGTTTTATTATGAGAACCATGTTCTAATTTCAAGAAGACACGGTGACGCCACTGAATTATTGGGTAACATCTACCACACGTGTCTCGTGTACATGATGGTAATAGAGTAGAGTACAGATATGAAAATAGCTTCTTTTAAGGGGAGGAAACTGTTCCAGTCTTGATAACAAAAATCAATATTTAGCTTAAATTTTAACTTGGTGTTTCGTCTCGAGTTTCTTGTCACAAAATGTTGAGACTGTATTCAATCAGGTGGCATTAAAAGTCAATGGACACTGGAATAGCTTCGGATATTTGATGTTTATATTTTTGAGACATGGAAACACGAGGAGAAATTTATTTCTATCGTATTTAAAAATGGACATGTATTGTAAAGATCCTGAGTTTCTTGTAGCAACAGAGGCTGCTACGTGCCATTGTGTTTACTAAAATATTACATTTTCTATTTAGATTAATTTCTTGTTTATCTTTGAAAGACCAAACATATTTCGAAAGGGACGCGGCATTGCACTTATTTGTGGACCAGAGCGAATGGTGTGCAGGTTATTCTGATTAAAAGTATTCTCAGTTAAAAAGAAAATATCTGCCTTCATTGTGCAAACGATTGATTCAACATCTGGGGATACAATTTCCTTAGATAGGTAATATCTATCTAAAAAACCCTAGTTATGTCTCAACCACAGTATTCGCGTAAGTTTACTCTTTATAGATTTCTAGTTGTGGTCAGAGATTTATAGTGCTATGTTTTCCCTACTACTATAGAAAATCTAATACTTTATTCCTGTTTTTTTTTCTTTGTCGATGATGATGTGATATATCAGCAGGAAGCAGAAAATGCGTATTTACAATGTGAGATGAGTTTTGGTAATATTTCCGGATACATTATAACAACGATAAGAGTTATACAAGATAAGTTTTCTACTTTTACTTTAAATGTTTTTCTTTAATATTTTTTATATGTTAATTTATTTATTTCAGAGTTGTATTAAAACCACTTCTAGCTAGAATTAATTCCAGGGTTGGCATTATTGTTAAATTATTATCTTTCTGATGATAACTTTAATATACATCGTCTGATATTATCTGTAATATGCTGCTTGGTCGTATGTAGATTAGTTTACAATCGCGTAGTTCCTGCCTGTATTTTGCATTTTGCATCTTGGAAGTAGACCCAGTTTAGGAGTGTATTTGTAGTATATCGACTTCTTGAAATGCACCAAAATATGTCAATAAGTGTAAAGTTAAGATTCCCCATATCATATCCATAAATGACTATACAGACATTTCTTCATTTCTCTTAAATTCTGTTGTTTTTCATCGTTTTTTTATTTTGTCAGTGAATGTAAAATATATTGAATCCGAAAGATTTCTACTCTCTACTTTGTAGTTGCAAGCTATAAGTTCAGCGAACCCCTTTCTAATTTTTGTCTTTAAATGAAGTGATTCTAATAAAATAAAACAATTTCTTGGCACTCATTATATCACTGTGCAGATAATAATGTGGGATTTTCAGAAGGGTTCTATAATTGATAAGTATTTATGGATAGTATAAAATTGATAGATTGTATTCCATAATATAGAACTGGGTGAATTTGCAATTGGATTCACGTTCGTTGTCAGGTGATTGTAATACTCTCCTGTGTGTACATTGTGGTGTGTCCCATAGTTATTTTAATGAATTATAAAAATCATTACGAAATATTCCTACGATGCATTTTCATGTTACTGAGAGGCATGATGTATGTGACGACATATGCTATCAGTCTTTTTCTTTCATTCATACGTTGCTGTTATGTATATTGAATGTGAGTTATCGTGATCTACTCGGGTTGGTATATATATATATATATATATATATATATATATATATATATATATATATATATATATGCATGTTGCAAGTTGTTTGCCTCGTTGTTGGCTGTGTTGCTCATATAGAAAATTCCTTGAAATCTGCGAAAAAGCAGAGACTAACGAATAAACATGTTTAGAATTCTGCACCACAGATTGCTTATTTTGTCGCCGGTTCCAAAGAAACATTGTTGGTGTCTATCTATCTATCTATCTATCTATCTATCTATCTATCTACAGGAATTGGACAAAATAATGGAAACACCTTAAAATTTCAAACAAATTTATCTTAATATAGGGTGGGACCGCCTTTGGCAGTAATTACAGCTTGAATTTTAGGAGGTATGAACTCGTACAAATTTTGAATTGTATCCAAAGGAATTTTTGTCGATTCTTCAGCAAAACCAGCCTGCACTTCTTGTAATAATGATGGTAGAGGATATCGACTCCTTACATGTCTTCCTAAAATGCACCATAAATTTTCAATAATATTGAAATCTGGGGGCTAGAATGTTCCTCGTGCCATTCAGTAACAACTCTAGCTGTGTGAATTGATGCATTATCATCCTGAAGGATTGAGTTTCGCTCCGGAAAGAGTTACGCAATCATAGTATGAATTTGATCAGATAAAATGCTTAAATAGTCTTGACTATCAATTTTGCCACGAAGGGAAACCATTGGGCCGGCAGATTTCTATGATATAGCGCCCCCCGCCTCACGATCATTGCACATCCTCCTCCGTGTTTAACAGTTGGAAGAAGGCAGTCTGGGTCAAATGCTTCTTTTGGCTGTCTCCACATGTATACTCGGCCGATGGTCGGAAATAAGGTAAAGGATGACTCGTGCAAGAAAATAGCATTCTTCCACTGTTGTAGACACAATTCTGTAGGTTTTCTATCTATCTATCTATCTATCTATCTATCTATCTATCTATCTATCTATCTATATATATCTATCTATCTATTTATCTATCTATCTATCTACATATACACTCCTATATATACATGAGTGTGTGTCTGTGTGTGTTTTTGAGTCTATATATCCATATAAGCACGCACACATATAATGCATTTGACTGGGTGGAAGACACAATTCCCCCTCTCTCCTCTCCACAAAAAATCACCAAGTGTCCTATATTCAAAAATGGTCCTCTCATAAAGAAATTGTGTTCCTGTCGCTCACTACTATAGACGAATTTTAATTCAGACGCTAGCTTCTAGCAAATTTGACTCCATAATATTTTCATAAACATCATTATTATAACTTGTTTTCCGTTATGCTCAACTATGACAGAGCTTGCTGTTTATAAACTGTATTCTGCTTTGTTTTTTCATGCATGTTTTATTATTGTAATCGTGCAGGATATTTTCACTGTCCTGATT
>NC_142942.1:3893328-3908328 GCF_046866305.1 Octopus bimaculoides | reverse complement strand
CTTTCTTTGTCTCTGTTGAGTATATAAACAGTTTGGCTCCTTGTTTCTCTGGAGACTGTCAGAATGCTGAGAACCTGAAGATCGATTACGCTTATCATTGTTTTAATCTGCCGAGAAATGTCTAAAATTTGCCCTGTTTATAATTATACCATATGTTACACACACACACACACACACATACACACACACACACACACACACACACACGCACACACACACACACACACACACACATATATATATATATATATATAGACACAGACACAGACATGGCAGAAATAAATGGACAAACCATAAAACATCATTTTTATGTTTCAGGTTCTATATGTGACTGTTTAATCATGTCATGTACAAAAGAAGCTTTGGAACTGTCTGAATTACAAAGAAGCCATATCATGGGTCAATATGAAGGTGGACATACTCAGCGTAAAATCGCAGAAGACCTTGGAATCCCGCTTTCTACAGTTAATAGAGTGGTTGTGCAATTCTCCAGAGAGGGGAAGAAATCCACATCACCTCACCCAGATCAACCAGGGCCCTCTGACAGGACCCTTTTCTTTGCTAAAAGAAGCGTGGAGGATAATCATCGTTGCAAGGCAGAACGAGTTGATGTCAATCCCAGAACAGCTGTCAGGTATCTCCACAAACTTGGTTACTATGACACTGCAGCGAGAAGGAAGACACTTCTTCGACCAGCCAACATCAAGCGGAGAAAAGATTGGGTCAGTGAAATGGTGGAGAGGCTACTAGCATTTTGGAACAGTGTCATATTCTCTAATGAGTCCAGATTTGCTGTATTTCCTGATAGTGATCGAGTGTGGGTCTGGAGACTCTGTGATCAAGAATTTGATGTGAAAGGATTGCCGCCAACAATGAAACACGGTAGCTATTCTGTGATAGTCTGGGGAGCAATTTGGAGCAATGATTAATCAGAGCTAGTGGAGTGTGAGGGAAACATAAAGTCAGATAAATATGTGTCCATATTGCAGAAAGGACTCCTCCCAGTCTTCTCTAGTAGAAACATGATTAAAGAAGACTCTTTATTTATGGAAGACAGGGCTCCTTGACACACGACTGAAATGACCCAAGATTTGTTGGATGAGAATGCTATTAAAAAGCTTCCAAGCCAGTCACCAGATATGGACCCTATTGAACACTTCTGGGACATAATGGACGGGACACTTCATAAAAAGAACAGGAACGCTTCTTCAAAGCCAGATCTTTTGAGATTACGGTATGAAACGTGGCAAGAAATTGCGCCAGGGAATATTCGTCATCGGATCCGTAACATACCAAATAGGGTCCTTGCATTGAAAAATGCAACGGGCTTGTCTACTAAATTTTAAATATTCACATTATAGAATTAATAAATAATTTGAAGGTATAATTTCAGATTTATATACATACTGTTTTCTAAGTATTTATTTGTTTCAGTCGTTTGACTGCGGCCATGCTGGAGAACCGCCTTGAAGGGTTTTAGTGGAGCAAATCTACCCCAGGGATCATTTCTTAAACATAGTGCTTTTCCTATAAGTCTCTTTTGCCGAACTGCTAAGCTCCGGGGATATAAACACACCAACACCGGCTGTTATACGGTGTTGGAAGAATAAACAAACAGACACAAACATAGATATATACATATTTATGTATGTGTGTGTGTATACATACACACACGCACGTACATACACGCACAAACACTCACACATATATATAAGACTAGCGTCTTTCAGTTTTTGTCTACCGAATCTACTGACAAGGCTTTAGTCGGCTCGAAGCTATAGTAGAAGACATTTGATCCAGGTGCCACACAGTAGAATTGAACTTGGAAGCATGTGGTTGAGAAGCAAGCTTCTTACCACACACCCACGCTTATGTATTCTTCCTTAGATAGCCAGACAACCATTAGTTTCATGTCGAGAGAGATATCACTCTGTAAGTATTCAATTATGCCTAATGAGACATTTTTGGTCGTCTCCATCGACAATGCTTTTATTCAACATGGAGACGAAAATCAACGCCCATGTAGCAGGCTGGAATAGTTTTTGAGAGATATGTCTCCCGACATGAAAGCAATGGGTGTCTGGTTATCCTACGAATAAAGAATATCTATCCACCAATGCGGAGTTCAGCTCTCATTCTCACTGTTCGGTATAATTATAAGTACGTACACACACACACACACACGCACACGCATACACACACACACACACACACGCACGCACACGCACACACACACACACACAGACGCACACACACACACACACACAAACACACACGCACTCATACACGCACGCACACACTCACACACTCACACACACATACACATATATATATACTCATATATGTGTGTGCGTGTTTGGGTGTGTATGTATGCATATATCTGTATATATATATATATATATATATATATATATAGAGAGAGAGAGAGATAGATAGATAGATAGATAGATAGATAGATAGATAGAAATGTACGTGCATACATGCATGCATACATACAAAGACTCGCATACACGCACACATGTTGGTTATATAACTATATGAATATGTATATATGTGTGTGCATATATAAGTCAGCATAAGGGGTTAATTATAAAGCGTCTGGAACACACAAGGGGAACGAAAAGAGCATTTTACATACAACCGGAAAATCGTGTTTTAACGAGAAATTGAAAATACCTCCAGCGTGCTCCACTAGGAAGGATATACAATTAGAAACTTTAAAATGGCTCGGAGCTATACATGTCCTAACTAGACACACGTGGACATCTTACTTCCTCTGTTCGAGATTCTTACTCACAGTGAGTGCTCAACAACTAGTTGCAAATTAGTAGGATGTATGACTAATGTTTATGCTGTATAAATGAATGAGTGAGAGAAAGACGTTTATGCGAATCTCGAAAATAATGCATACACGTCTATATGTGTGTGTGTATGTATGCCTGTATGTATTTATGTAGACAAATATGTATGTATATATGCGTAGATATGTACATATATATATCCTCATGTACGCGTACGCTAGCTCACACAAAGATATATATTTCTATGAGCATAAGACCACCATTGTAAGAAACGATGCATCTTAACCAGTGAAATCTGGCGAGGTATTTGCTCATGTTTATGTATGTATGTATGTATGTATGTATTTATGTATGTATGTATTTATGTATGTATATATGTGTGTGTGTGCTTGTGTGTGTGTGTGTGTGTGTGCCTCTGTGTGTGTGTGTGTGTGTGTGTGTGTGTGTGTGTGTGTGTGTGTGTGTGTGTGTGAAAGCGCTTGGCTCAGTGGTTAGGTTATTCAGCTCACGAAGGCAAGGTTATGGGATCCATTCCCGGCGACGCGATGTGTCTTTGAGCAAGACACTTTATTTCATGTTATTCCCGTTCACTCAGCTGGCAAAAATGACTTGTATTTCAAAGAGCCAACGTGGTCACGCTGTGAGAACTACGTTAAGAATACACGTGTCTGTGGAGTATTCATCCACATGCTCGTTAATTCCACAGGCAGGCTCTTTCGTTGATCGGATGAACCGGAACCTTTGTTTTCGTATCCGACGCAGTGCCATCTCCGTATGTATACATATATGTATGTACGTGTGCGTGTGTGTGTCTGTGTGTGTGTGTGTGCGTGTGTGTGTGTGTATGCGCGTGTGTGCGTGCATGTAAGTGTATATGCATGATGGTTTGTAAAAGTTTCAAGTAGACCGAAGAAAATAGTGCATTAACCTGTTCTGTTATACGGTATTTAACTGCATCTAACTGCAAAGACGCTGTCTTCGTAAAGTGTTGTCTACCTACTATCAAATTCACTCGCTTTCGTACACATTCACATTAACATATTACCGGATTGTGGATGGGTCATAAAAACAAAAGAAAAGCAGACAATTATTATACATGCATGCGTACATATGTACGCATATATGTGTGTGTGTTCGTATGTATGTATGCATGTATGTATGTATGTATGTATGTATGTATATATATATGTATAAATATATATTATCATTTATGTATATATACGTATATATATAACTATTATATATTATATATGTACATCTAGTATAATACACACACACACACACACACACATATATATAGACACATGCACGCAGATATTTATACATACATATACACACACGTGTACATTTGTGTATGTGTTTACATTTGTTATCAGTCTTTTTCTTTCATCCATACGTCACTGAAGTAATCATTTTTTCCCTTTTTATTTACATATCGCTCATTTTCCAGAACAGCCTTCCGTTCCTGTACTGATCCAACTTACCATCCACCCCCTATTCCATGGTTCCCTGGTTCCCTGATTCCCTGTCCTAAGCACACCTCCACCACACAGACACAACAAAAACAAACACCCCCAAAACAAACACACGTGCACGCAGACACACACACACTCACTTTGGCATTCACTTACAATTCGTAACAATCCTGCCAGACACCTCCGCATCGGTTTACTCTCGTTTGTATCGATCACATTGTCTAGCCTCATCCCCTTACCCAGACCCCTAACACGTCTGAGTTTTAATGTTTACATTTGTCTATTGAATCGCCACCCCACATCCTGTCTTTGTGATCTCGCCTCTATGATCCTACCCCCACCCTACTATTTAACCCTTTTCATATCCCCTATCTCTTTATGTCACATGCCATGCAAGATCCTTTCTACTAACCACCCATAATTTCTCTTTCTTTTCCCCTCTCTTTCTCTCTTCCCTCTCTTTCTCTCTCTTCCTTCACCTCTCTATTTCTGTCCATCTCTCTCCCTCCTCCCCCTCTCTCTTTCACTATTTCTTTCTCTCATTTCCTATTTTCTTTCACCCTTTCACCCTGTCAATCAGAAACACACTAACTCGTATATTTCCTCATTAACGCATACACTTCATTCATTCACATTCTCCTTCACTTTTTGATCACTCTTTCACTCACTCACACTTATTCTCACTCACACACTTCATTCATTCATATTCTTTCAGTTTCCGTCTACCAAATTTACTCATAAGTCTTTGGTAAGTGACCTACAGTGGCACTGGAGCTATAACCATGTTATTGAGAAGCAAACTTCTTAACCTCACAGCCACTCCTGTGCTTATAAGCTCACACTCATTCATTCAGTCACTCAGTCACTCACTCATTCACTCAGTCACTCAGTCACTCACTCACCCACACACCACACTACACTCAGCGATTGGCTTATTCAGTTACTCAGTCACACGCTCACACTCACACTCAGTTAATCGTTCCCTTATTCACTCAACAACTCACACAGTCAATCATTTCGCTCACGTATATACCTCAACTCATTCTCTATTTTTGAGTACATGGATTTCTTCTACACTTCCCTCTCTCTCTTTCTGTCTTTCGTTTATTATTTCTCTCTACAAATCATTACTGATTCTACAACTCTCTCTCTCTCTCTCTCTCTCTCTCTCTCTCTCTCTCTCTCTCTCTCTTTCTCTCTGTCCCTCTCCCTTTTTGCATTCACTCATATTTACTTTCCTTCTTATTTCCTCTCACACTCTCACGTAGACCCTTCAAACTTATTTCCATATAATTCTCTCCCTCGCTCAATATTTCCCTCCTTTACTGTCGATAACTTTCTTTCAGATGCATTTACAAACAACATAATCCATCTCTCTCTCTCTCTCTGTCTCTCTCTTTCTCTGTCTCTCTCTTTCTCTGTCTCTCTCATTCTCTGTCTATCTCTTTCTCTGTCTCTCTCTTTCTCTCTCCCACTCTTTTTCTCTCTCTTTCTCTCTCTCTTTCTCTCTCTCTCTCTCTCTTTCTCTCTCACTGTCTTGCGCTCTTTTCTACTACTACTACTACTACGACGACGACGACCACCACGACGACGACGACCACCACCACCACTACTACTACTACTACTACTACTACTACTACTACTACTACTACTACTCACATAAAGACGCTTTGATTCAATCGCACGTACACGCAATAATGCAATTTCGGTGTATTCGTACTCTCTCTGGCTCACGCGCTCATGGTCACGCGCGCGTGCATCCACTTGCATGTGTACACTCACACACATATACCCACAAATGCATTCTGTGAAACACACATGATCAGACAGATTGATGCACATGCACACACACAAACATATACACGCAAACACAGACACATGCGCATAGCATGGCTGTTACAAGACCACCCCACACCCCTCATGCAAACATTGTCTTCCACCCGACTATTATCGAAGCACCTCCTATACACACACACATACACACACACGTACGCATTCCCACACATATGCATACGCACACAGACACATACGCACACACGCGCCACACACACTTAGATACGTCTCTGTTTGTTCCCCTCATCACCATAATTTGCACACAAATATACGCACTTGCGCACATGGTTTGCCACCCGACTATTATGAAAATACCCTTCCCCAAACACCTACACGCTCCCTTCCTGCCACCTGACTGTTACAAAAATACCCATACAAATACACACACATATATATATACATACATATATAACTGTATATATATATATGTATATATGTGTATATATATATATATATATATATATATATATATATATATATATATATATATATATATATATATGCATATATATATATATATATATATATATATATATATATATGTATATATCTATATATCTAAATATGTATATGTATGTATATAAATGTATATATATATATATATATATATATATATATATATATATATATATATATATACAAATATAAACATATATATTTGCATATGCGTAGACACACAGATATACACGCACAGTCTGCCAGACGACTGTCATATGTATACACTCTCCATATACGCGCACAGACAGTCACATGCACATACACACACACACACACACATGTGCATTCAACCTTTCTGATACGGCTGTTGTACGTATACGCTCTCAATACGCGCATACACACTCACATACACGTACACACAGACACACACACACACACGTATACAGTCATCCTTTCTGATACCCACTACCCTCACGCTTCCATACACACAAATATATTCATCTACATATATTGTTCTTTGCTCTTCAGCTGTCTTACAATACAAACCTGCCCTCACACATGCATAAACGCTCTCTTTAACAACCCGCAGGCGCACAATGCACACCCCCAATCCTTTCCATCAGACTGTCTTTTAAATACACATTCACCCTCACAGGTAGTTACAGACACCCGACTGCGATTCAATATATACCCGCCTTCATTTAGTGTTACGTAGATAAACACTTCGTACAAACAGACACGAGTGTCCTATAAATACACACTAACCCTTATACATCCTTGCACACATGCATATACATAAGCACGTACATAAACCAATATGCATAGAGACTGTCATCTTTCTTCCATAATCAACCACAAAGAAGCGTTCAACCGCAACAAATGCACCAACAAACGCGCCTTCTCATTCACTCATAAATACTAATATGCCCGAACACCAACACAAGTTTCATTCAGTTTGAGACTCTACTCCACCCCTACACATAATACATATATATACTACTTAATTACATACATACACAGCTGTGTGTGTTTGTATATATTTATATCTATATATATATATATATATATATATATATATATATATATATATATATATATATATATATATATATATATATATATATATATGTGTGTGTGTGTGTGTGTGTGTGTGTGTGTGTGTGTGTGTGTGTGTGTGTGTGAGTGTGTGTGTGTGTGTGTGTGTGTGCATCTGTGCACACACACACACACACATTATCATATTCAACTTTTACTTGTTGCAGTCATTAGACTGCGCCCATGCCGGAGCATGAACTCAAGTGTATCAACCACAGCGCTTAATTTTTTTAAAGACGCGAACTTATTCTATCGGTTTATTTTCCGAACCGCTAATTTACGAAAACTGAAAGAAGCCCGTCGTGTATATATATACATATATATACAGAGAGAGAGAGAGAGAGAGAGAGAGAGAGAGAGAGGGAGAGAGAGAGATAGAGAGAGAGAGATAGAGAGAGAGAGAGAGATGTGTGTGTATGGGTGTCTGTATTTCTCCCCCCACCAACACTTGATAACCGATGTTGGTGTGTTCACATCCGCGTAACAATAACGTTTCGGCAAAAGGAACCGATACAATAAGTACGAGGCTTATGAAGAATAAGTCATGGAGTCGGTTTGTTCGAATAAAGGCGCTGCTCCAGCATGGCCGCAGGCAAATGACTGAAACAAGTAAAAGAATACACACACACACATATACGACAGATTTCTTACAGTCTCTGTCACAAGGCTTTGGTTGTACCGAAGCTATTGTAGAAGACGTTTGCCCAAAATGCCATGTAGGGGGACTGAACCGCGATCTATGTGGGTGGGAAGAAGTTTCTCACCACAGCGACGAATGCGCTTCATATATATATATATATATATATATATATATATATATATATATATATATATATATATATATATTATGTATGTGTGTGTATATATATACCTAAACACATACATATGCATTTGTACATATATACCTGTATTTAAACATAAATATATGTATATGTATATATATGAAATTATGTACTTACGTATGTGTTCTTGTGTGTCTGTGAGAGTGTGACTAATCTTTTGAAAGCACAAGAAAACAATCAGAACTAAATTTTAAAAAATACTCAATACATTAAAAAGAGAATTAAAGTTATATGGGCATAGGTGTAGCAGGTTATTAAGAAATTTGTTTCACAACTACGTGGTTTAGATTCAGTCACAATGCGCTGCACCTTAGCCAAGGGGTAACCATATCCTAGGGGCAACCAAAATGCTTGAGCAGTTTGGGTCAATGGAAAGTGAAAGTAGCCCGTTGTTACATTTTTTTTCGCTCCGTCTTTTCTCGTTTTCGTTTTCTTTCACCATTTTATTCTTCTCAATCTTTTCTGCCGAAGAGCGTAGACTCAAAGCCTCAATAACTTTTCCATTCATCCCGAGCGTTGAACTAATACACCTGCTTATTGTTCTGTCACCTGTCTTTGGCTTTTTCTTTTAATTTGAAATATGTGTGTGTCTGTGTGTGTGTGGCCGTCTGTGTGTATGTGTATTTGTGTGCATGCGTATGTTATATAAGATAACAAAAAAAAAATTGTAACTGAAAGCCAATTAAATGCATTTAAGTAGCGTGTTACAATGATCTACAAACACACATACATATACTAAGACATAGTCCCCTGTATTCCCCATAATCTAGCAGTTCGGCAAAAAAGACCAATAAAAAAGTACCAGGATTAAAGATAAAGCAATGATTCATTCGATTCATTCCATTAAAAATCGTTCAAGGCGAAGCTACAGCATGGCCGCAATCTAATAGGTGACAGAAGTAAAAAGATAAAATGCACACACCCAAGCAAATGTATATATTTGTTTGTATATATGTGCGTGTATATATGTGTGTGTTTGAGAGAGAGAGAGAGAGAGAGAGAGAGAGAGAGTATGCATGCCCCTCTTCCTTACCCACACGCTCTTCTTTTTCATACTCTCCGCCGTCTAACTATTTAATAAAATTCTAAAAATTCTTTCAGCTCAACTCCTAACTCGCTGCATCTTACCCTCTCTTCTACATATATACATCCATTATTTCATTCTATCTTCCCACATATATACAATTAATAGAACACGCCCCCCATGCCGCTCCAAATTCCAATACCCCCTCTCTTACATGCACTCCACCTCTTACTCTCTTTTTAAATCATTATATACATTCTTATTCTCTACTCCTCTCTGTTCCACACCAATTCTTAAACGTTTTCCTCTGATCAGACACACACATACATAGATACGCACATATATAGATACATAGATACATAGATACAGACATACATACAAACAGCCAGATAAATAGGCACTTAGAGGGAACATTCAAACACAGTTGTCCTTCCCCGCCCTCAACCCTAGACGCGTACTTGTATTGCATATTTCCTTCATTTGCATGAAATCCTAGGCATACACAAAGACATAAGCCGAATCTCCATTACACACGCCCTCTCCCCCTCCCCCTCCCCCTCTCTCTCTCGCTAATACTATCCGTAAGCATCTGGCATCCATGGGTATTTTACCCGATTAATTGCCTACACCCACCACGCGCACACACATTTATAAAATATATATTTATATTCATATATATTTAGATATACAATACATATGTATAATATAATATATACGCGGGTATATGCTTGTATTACTGTAACTGTATGTGTATATCTATGTAGGTATAAATATAGGTGGTGCCCCAGCATGGCCGTCGTTTGATGGCTGAAAGAAGTAAAAGATAAAAATATATATACATATACATATGTGTGTATGTGTGAGGGTGTCTGAGCGCGCGCGCGTCTGTATGTATTTACATATAGATATATGTGTGTACGCGTGTGTGTGTGTGTGTGTGTAGTCATAAGTTTACGCTTGTGCGTTTTATTTCAGTATTTGTATGCATATATGTATGTATTTATGTATGTATGTATGTATGTGTGTGTGTATGTATTATGTGTCTCTGTCTCTTACTCCGTCCCTTGTTTTCCACCACATAAACCCCAGCATCTTTTTTCCCTTACACATGCGCACACATACACTCACTCACTCACGCACATACGCACACACGAACACACAATCTCATTATCTTTTATATTCCGCTCAAACGTAAAAAATAAAAAGCACGCACACACACACACACACACACACACACACACACACACACACACACACACACACACAGAGCAAAAAAAATCATTCCACAAAAATAAATGAAACAATATAAGCACAAAACTCCTGCTTCCTTTTATTACTCTCTCTCTATCTCTCATTTTATTTCTCTTATTTCCCAGCCACCGTTTTTTTTTCCACCACCACTACCACTGCTATCACCTTCAGCACTCCCCATCACTAGCACCACCGCCAGCCCCGCTATCTCCACGCCTCTGCTGCCTACACCACTACCATCACCACCACCACCATCACCATCACTACCGCTCCCTCCTCTTTCACTGTCTGCAGGTGAGCTGATGTCACGTCTCACGCATCTTTCAAATTTAGATCGGAGCAGTTTCATTTAAGAGCTCTCGGGGAAGGGCATGCATGTGAGATATTCTCACCAACTTCTCTCTCGTTCTCTCTCTACTACACCTCTCTCTATCCCCTTTCTCTCTCTACCCCTCTCTCACTTTCTCACCCACTCTCTCTCTTCCTCAGTCACTTCCTTCCCATCCGTACCATTCTTCCAATCCTTCGAATCTGAGGTTCCATAACTACCAATAAACCAATTATTCTACCCGATTCTCTCTTTTATCTTTATGCTTTATCTCTTTTATCCTTTATCTAAATTTTTTTAATGTTTATTATTATTATTTTTTTTCCCTAACCATTCCAACTCAACTTTTCTATATTTTATTCTTATCATTATTCTGTTACTCACTTCCTCTCACGATATTTTCTATCTCTGCTATAAGTAACGCATCACCAGTACAATTTTCACGAAGCCTTCTAAATCACCCTCCACACACACACACACACACACACACACACACACACACACACACACACACACACACACACACAAACACACTCATACGCACCAATCTTTTGTCTTCTAAATAAAACCTTACTAATTCTAGTTCCTTAAAAAAAAAATCTAATAACAAAGCAAGGAAAAAAATGTAAAAAGAAAAGGTATTTAGAAAAAAATATTTCAGAAAGATACATTAATCAGATTCTATTTTTTTCACCTATCTGCTGTAACTATGGCTGTTGTCGCTGCCGTAATGGCTACTGCTGCTGTAATTATTATTGTTGTAGTTGTTGTTTTTGTTCATGTCCTTAATATGCCGTTGTAATGTCACCCCAAACCGTCACCCATGTGAGAACAAGACTTTTTTCTTTATTGCTATCATTATTATTAGTAGTATTATTAACGATTTTCTTCTTCTTCTTCTTCTTCTTCTTCTTCTTCTTCTTATTATTATTATTATTATTATTATTATTATTATTATTATTATTATTATTATTATTATTATTATTGTTGTTGTTGTTGTTGTTATTATTATTATTATTATTACTATTGTTGTCATCATCATAATCATCATCATCGTCATCAGCACCCCATCATCATCATCAATACTACTACTACTACTACTACTACTACTACTACTACTACTACTACTACTACTACTACTACTTTTATTACTATTGTTGTTATTTTATGGTCTTGTAATGCCCCTCACCCAACGACCTTGCGGCAATAAAAACATTATTGTTGTTGTTGTTGTTGTCGTTGTCGTTGTTATTATTATTATTATTATTATTATTATTATTATTATCATTTTCGTCGTCGTCATCATCACCATCATCACCACCAGCATCACCACTATCATCATCATCATCATCATCATCATCACATCATCAATATTGTTTTTATCATCATCGTCGTCGTTGTCATCAATATTGTTTTTCTTTATCTGTTTTATTATTATCATCATTATTAATCTGTCGACTTTGTTATTGCTTCCTATTCTTATCAGATTTACACTGAGATTGAGAATACCCAACCGCTTACAAGACTCTGCTGTCTCGGAAGCAAGCCGTTCTTATTCTCGATATTAACCAATCGCAGTCAAGCAGAAAAAAATAGGTCGAAGTTCAACACCAACAACAACAATAAAAGCAGCAGCAGCAGCAACGGCAGCAGTTGCAATAACAACAATTACAAAGCCTGTTCTATGAAGGTCATCCTGACCCTGAAAGAAGAGGAATGCTGTGTTAAATGTCAATGAGATGAAGGTATAGAAATATTTTGAGCTTTCTATGTATTTCTATATATTCCGAATATAACTAAGGATTTCCTTTCAACGAATATGTACCGACCGTACTTGATTTATGCATAAACGAATATAGGGAAACGCACGCACACACACACACACTTGTATATATATATATATATATATATATATATATATATATATATATATATATATATATATATATATATACACGTGCTTATCTAAGTATATGATGTATATTTTATGCACATGCACTCATATAAATATATATATATACATGTATATACATACATACACGCACATATATATGTGTGTGTGTGTGTGTGTATGTGTGTGTACGTAAGTATGTACATATCTGTAAGAACTTCTGCACCGATAAAAACATACTGGAAAGATTCACGTACACACGCAACACGCTCATACACAGCCATATGTATATATATGTATATAGGGATGTAATCATATATATATACATACATATATATATAATATATATATATATATATATATATATATATATATATATATATATATATATATATATATATATATATCTTATAAACGGGTCAAGTGAATTGTTATTGGTTTATCCACAAATCGGCACATTCAAACCAAATTTATAATAGATACATTTAGCGCATTTAGGTCAATATTGACAGGGAAGTAAATTACAAAGTTTTTAAGATGTTAGGATTTGACCATAAGGAAAATATGTATGTTACTTCAAGCAGGGTATGCGACTAGATAAACGATCGGTCAAGTGTATTTCAATGAAGAATACGTAATTGGGCTTGTTTTAATTATATTTTCTTTGATTTGTAGCACCAGAGTACGGGGTTAACCCAGGTAGGTCGGCGTGAGCCAGTTCTGTTTCTATAATTTGTCGGATACTAGCTATAGTGGTTAAGACAACTAGGTTAATATGGAAGTCAAAGTAATGAGATCGAATGCTTTAATTGAGTAAGAATATGAGTATCTACGTAAATCGAAGGAGTTCTGTACTTGCTAATTGTTACTCTGTGTATTTAATGTTTTGAGTTGTAGAAGAAGACAAGCGTATGCGAATATACATATGCATGCTCACGCATACACACATTCACATACGTATATTTAATACTGAAACTCAAATATTTTTGTGTGTGTGTGCGATTCTTGTCTTTAAAGTAAACTATGCCATCTATGCAATGTATGTTAAAATGTTTTATCTTATGTCCATTGTCTAGAAATCTTCTTTGACACATCTGTGACACCTTCAGCCACCCTTTCCATCTGTGTGTATCCTGCTTCACCTAGTCCATCCTGTACTTCTATGATGGCTATCCTTATTTGCGCACGCGTTTGCGTCTGTATCTGTGTGAGTGTGTGGTCGCGTGCGTGCATGCATGTGTGTGTATGAGTGTGTGTGTATGAGCGCGAGTATGCGTTCACGTATCTATGTGTTTTGTATGTGTACATATGGGCTTGCCCATTGCACAGTTCGAGTTGTTGTTGCCGTTATTGTTGTTCTAAGTGATACCAATACTTGGTATATTGACCCTCCTTGCATCTACATGTCCTCCTCTATTGCTATTACTGCTGCTGCTGCCGCCGCTATGCTTGACCCTTATTTTGATATCGTTCTTGTATCTTTCTGTGTTCGTTCATGTTCTTGCCATCGTGATTGTTGTTGTTGTTCATGTCGTTGGTATTGTTCTTTTTCGCATTGTTACTGTAGCTACTGTTTGTGAAGTTAATGTATGCGTGTTTGTGTGTGAGTATATGTGTTTGCTTAATATATTGTTTGTCTCTGTGCCCTTTTGTTTACTTATTTATCTCTCTTATATTTCATCATAATTATGTGCACGTTTGCCTTTTATGTGTATCTTACACTGAATCTGTGTTTTTTTCTTTCCCTTCTATCTTTAGTCGTCGTGTTGCATGGTGTGGTGGTAGTGGGTGTTATCGCTCCATTCATGTTTTCTGTTGAGGCTCGGTCTGTCTATTACTATGTGTGTGGCTTCTGTATTCTAAGTGTCGTGTGTATTCCATGCGCTGATAATAACCTCTATATTATTTACTGTGCCTCTGTGTTGTGTTTGAGCGTGTTGGTAGAGCGCTGAAGAGTTTTTCTCCTCTTTGAACCACCACTAGTTTTCGCCTATTCACTCCCCTATGCTACGGACCGTCTCC